>NW_010406419.1:6076-13291 GCF_000710305.1 Buceros rhinoceros silvestris | reverse complement strand
TGAGAGTAGAGAGGAAGCAAGGGTGGTTGGTGGCCACAGCAGCCACGTCAGGTTTTCTTTAAAGATAATAAGAATAGTTCAATTTTGTGAGAAGAATTTCAGTCCAGAGTTCCTTTAAAATCATTCCTATTTTGAAATAAAGTCTACTCATGCGATTGCTGGATTACACATTTCAAAACCTCTAACAGCAGTAAATAAATAAACGTTACATTCTCAATAGTTCCTTATGCAAACAGTTCTTGCTGGCTATGACCCGCCACAGCCAGTGGAAAATTCATGGAGAAATCTCTGAACAGCCTTTGTCAATTGCAGAATGTCACAGAAGATGATCATGCTTGGGGAACTGAAGAGCTGAGTTCTTTAGCCTCACACATTTGGTATTAAATCTCTCACTTTAAGAAACGTTGGTTTAGAGTATATCAGTCCCTGTATCAGCACGTAATCAACCCTGTCCTCGTCAATGCAAAGCGGTCTTTCTGGCCATGTTCCACTACCACAAACAAAATATCTTTGAGGACTCTAATCTACATGTGTCACTTTGTAAAGTAAACAGTTCAGTGGATTAATAATTTAAAAGGACTGCTCTGAGCAGCTGATAATTTTCTGCTGTAACAGAACACTGGGAAAATGCTGATGCTATAAAATGAAATGCTCTCCAGTTAGCTAGCAAGCGGGTGAATGTCTGGGCTTGCTGGGCAGGGGCCGTTAGGCTGCTCAGCTTGCTGGCTGCCCTGCTTTCAGCCCAGCTTTTTCTTGCAGCTCTTCACATACATTTCTCCCACAGTAGATTTGTCTGAAATTTACCTTACATTCATGTGAAATTTTAATATATTTGTGTTTAATTATCCACTTCAATAACAAAAAATGTTTTATAAGCTTGTATTTCTAAGTACACAACTTTGCCCAAAAAGTATTACACTCACACTTTTTACATTATCCTGTCAAATTTAAAAGTTCTATACCACATGTACACCAATTGACAAAGAATAATAAACCAATTATCTTTCTTTTTTTGTTTTTGATGAACATAAAACATAATTTATACCCCTTACATGGCGGGTATACACATATATAAAAGACTGCCATAAAAGATTTGATAATAGAATGTAAATTTTTTTTTCCACAGAAATGGTTTCACTGTTCTTGATCAAGACTGGAACACTGTTTATATGATCAAGTAATAAAGGTTGTGTAAAAACAGAAAGCCATATTCAAAGGGCATGTTATTCATTGCCGGTTCCCCTACTTCCAATAAGCTTAGTTAAATATTAAAAAAAACATTGTTTGAAATTCTCCTTGCTAGGTTATTTTTTCTGACCTGGTGTAGAACACAGGGACAACTAGCATGTTCTCTGTGCCACTGTTAATTTTAAAGCTACTTGGTTTTTTGTCATATGTCTAGTGTAAGCACAGTCAAAAAGGTTGGGAAACACTGGTCTTACAGCCAAGGCAGGGAGTTTGGAGATGACCATGGAGTTACGAGAACAGTTGGAGACTAATTTAGCTAGCAACTGCATTCCGCTCAGCTGAACTGAAATAAATGTGCGGCCGTACTTTGCTACCCACAAAGTGCAGAATGTGTTGTAAAACAGTAGCACTCTTCTTGAATGTCTCGGAGAAGGAAAGGGCTCTGGAAGCAGGAAATCTGATTCCACAAAGCTCTGACTGCTTTTCATGACTTTCCTGCACGCCTTGTCATTGCATGGGCAGTATTACACTTGAAGGACTTGGTATGGTGGGTGCTTGCCAGCAAGAGCTTCTGTTGGGGCAACGTCAAGTTGCAAGTTTTTAGTCTGTCAGTATAATCTATGCCCTTTCTAACACAACCCTGACAGAACTAAATGTGCCTAAAGTGAAAGTCCCTGGAGGCTTCAAAGCCTGAATTGAAATGTGCACAAGTGGCATCAAAATTACTCCAGAAGTCCTGATCACAAACTCGTGTCACCATGGGAATCTTTTGGTAGTAGGGGAGAAATCTCTACATCCTGTGGGTGAAAATTTTCTAGCATCTATGTTAGAGAAGACAGACAGGTCTATGCTAGGAAAATCTCGCTCCCTAATGTCATGGGTTAGGCCCTAACTATTGTACCAATTAGTCTTTAGAGCATGAAATTATATCAATAGTATGAAATTGTATTATTCTTCTTAAGAGATATATCATTTACAATTAATATTTCATGGTCATGGTTAAGTCACCGTAATTAAAGGGCCCCAGCTCATTGCAAGGAGAAGGACAATGCCCACCCTGAAGGTAAGGTCTCTTATTTCTCAGAATCTTAAAGCCATTCAAGATAATACCAGCTCCTCCAACTTCTCTGTGAAATCCTTCCATTGTCTAGCATCGTAAGTAACAGTAGCAAGACTGACTCCAGGGACATCTAGATGAAGAAAGAAGCAATGGATGATGACATCATAAATTATTAGTTGCTTTGAAAAATATTAATATGTATATATTCAGTAGTGATAAGTCAAATCACATTGTACCTGAATATTTGAAAGGTATAAGAACCAGGTGAAAACCACGTTTGGTGTGCCTCAATTTGAGTGGAACACCTCATGCACATGAAGAAAAAATTACTCTTGTAATTCCACATTTGTGCCCTGACCTCTCACCTTGGTCAGTGCGGACCAGTTGCAAAATTTTCGTGACATCATCTCTTTGACTTTCTGCCCACAAAAAACTGCTGGTAAATGTGGCTGTAGATGGTAGTTTGCACTGTAATTATCACGAGATAGTTGAGTTCCAAACCCAGAGGAAGATGAGGAAGAGAAGCAGCAGAATTAGGATTGTGGACCTACAAGCATGGCAATAGCAAAAGGAAGTTCAGAGATGTGTTTTCACTGGTGACTGAAAGAGTCAATTTTGTGACTGATGATTCTGAGAAGTCTGAAGCATTCACTGAATTTTTTGCCCAAGTCACCACTAAGACTGCTCCCAGAACATTGCCTAAAGGAGATTGGGAAGGAGGCTAGCCAACCGCAGGGACACATTAAAAACTACTTTAAAAAGCTGAGTATATTCACAACTATGGGCTAGACTGTATTCACTGAAGTGTGATTGCAGGATGACTGCCTGTTACCTGCAAAAACTTCATAGTGATTGGAAGAAGTTCCTGACTGGAAAGGGGTTAATATTATGTTCATCTTTAAGAGTGGCAAAAGGTAGGCTCCAGGCCAGAAAGGCTGATCAACCTCATCTCAGACTGGACATCATGTACTTCTGCAATCCATTTACAAGCACTTGGAAGACAAGAAAGTGCTTTAGGAACAGTAAGAACAAATTTGCTAAGGACAGGTCATTCTTGACTAACTTGATCTCCCTGTATTATGAAATGGCTGGCTGTGGGGACAAGGGAGGAGTGGATATTGGATACCTTAACTTTCATAAGGCACCATTTTCCACAGCCTTCCCAGCTGTAAACTGAGGAAGCACGTGTTGGATGAAGTGTGCATTAGATGGGCTGAAAACTGAACGGACTTTTGGGCTCAAATGATAGTAATTAATGGCTTGACATCTATTTGTCAACTGATAACAAGTACCCCAGGGGTCAATACCGGGACTGATATTGTTGTATATCATAATCAGCATCTCAAATGATAAGACAGACCACATCCTTAGAAAATTTATAGGTGACCTTAAATTTGCGTATGGTGATTGACATGTTTACAGTCAAGATTCAGACCAGAGGCATTTAGAAAAGCTTGAAGACACAGCCAACAGAAACTTTATGGGATTCAACAAGAAGCCTGAAGTTCTGTGCCTAGGGCAGGATAACATCAGGAATATCTACAAGCTGCAAACTGGCCTGCTGAGCTGCAAACTTGTTGAAAAGGCTGTGGTGGGCACCACATCGAATATAAACCACCAGTGCACTCTCATTATGGGTAAGACGATCTTTTTATTGAATATAAACACGTCCAGCAAATTGAGGAAGTTGTTATTACCCTCTGCATGGTGCTGGTGTGGATGTTAATGAAATGGTTTGTACAGTTTTGGACCACCTCACTCAGTCTAGAAACTAGAGAGAATCCATCCAACCAAGACAATTAGGGGCCTAGAGAGTAGAATTCATGAGCAGAGTTTAAAGTTCTTGGAGATGTTTAATCTATCAAAAAGAAGGCTAAGAGTCAATATAACCACAGTCTAAAACTACTTCAGATGGAATTGTAAAGCAAAAGCCAAAATCTCAATAGTGGCAAATGTTTAACAAGGCTGAATATTTTTGAACATTCTTTATTTTGTAGGGGTGGGATAATGCAGAATTGGAAGAATCTGTGGAGAATTTGTCCTTGGAGGTTTTCAAGGCATGGCTAATCAGAGCTGCAGCTGATGTAATACAGCATTGATGAAACTCTTGGTTTAAGCAGGAAGTTGGACCTGAGACCTCTGGTCATATACCCCTTCCAGCTAACATTTCTGTGATTAGCCTCTTAGTAGATCTACATTCTGTTCAAGTTCAGGTGAACGTATGTTTACTTGGTCCATCTAAAGATGTTACACTGAAGAAAAGAAGTAGGAATTCACTGCAGGTACTAGCAGATTGTCCTCTGACTGCATCTGACTTCAGCTGGCCACTGTGTTACCCACTTGGCAATATGATCTGAGAATGCACTATAGCACATACAAATGCAAGAGTCAAACAGCAGTGAGAAGGTGCTGTAAGATCATCATGGGATCCTCTCTCTGTTTAAACCTATGACAGTTTCAAATGTCTAATGCTTGTACAAAAAAAGTCCCAGATGCACTAAACACAGTGTGATCTGTTTATGAATTCTTCTGCCTGTTGCCAGCAAACAAAAATTAAGCCCTACACTTCATGATCAAGCAATGCAGTTCGTATGATTACACAGTACTAGTTGCCCGGACCTCTTCTACGTGTGTCTGCATAATCCTGTGTGTTTCTTCAGAGCTATGAGTGAGAAGAAAATATTTGTAATCTGGAATCATGCCACTGTAATTAAGGAGGTGGGGAGTATTACCAGTAATAATTAAGCTTAAATGACACTGTAATATATTCCATTAGCAACTCAATCCTTTCCTCTACTTCAGTCTTTTTTTTTTTTAAAGTTCTTTTTAAGTTGCTCTCTTTATGGGGGTATTTTTGTTTTGTTTTTTGGTTTTTTTACTATAAATCCTTTTGCTGTGCAGATAACAGTTTTGTGGCCTGTAGTTTTTACTATATCAAACTTCTACTTTGGCTCATGCAACTCTATTTCATCTAGCAGAAATTATTGCTGAGGTCATTCAATCCTAAATTCCAACAAACTTGAGCTGATCAATTTGTGCTGATAGATTAACCATGGCAGCGTGAGCTGGAGTTTGGCCTTGCGGAAATGATCCTTCAATCTTCTACAACATACGTAGGTATGGGGTTTTTTTGTTCCCTGGGCAGAGGTAGGAAACAGGTGGTGATACTTTGGATTCAAATCTCTTTCTAGATCTGATCCTTAGCTCTGCAACAATATGTTGCCCTCTTTATCAGCTGTGATAAAACTACAACCAATAGTGAGCGAAGAAGTCATGTTCAAAATGAATTGTTAGAACATGGGTGTCCTTCCAGGAGGTGTCTAGAAACTCCTTATTGACCCAGTATGAATCTGAAGAAGCCCCACAAGTATCTATATTATGTTGCAAACCTAACTATGAGAATGGGGTTGACTTACCTGTCCAACTGCCAGAGGCCATGTTTAGATATTTGGCATAAATATCACTTACGCATTTACACTAATTAAGCAGCTCCTACACTCTTACCACTTTGCACGTTCCTTTTTTGTACTGCTTTGAATTTAGTGTGTTAGGGAATGTATCCAGGAAAAAAAGGGTTGTCATGACCCAGCAGAAAGGACAGATCAAGGGCTAAGAACAATGAGCTGGTGACAAATGAGGAATCCTTAAAATATAACACATCCAATGAAGAAATGAATGCTCAAGTCTTTTTTTTCTTTGTATGTGTGCGCTGAACTGGTTTTCTAGGAGATCTGTTACAAAAGAATGCTCAACGTCTCCTTCCCTGTGCAGAAATCCTTTGCTGCCCAGGAGAAGCTCATTTTTCAGTTTTGAATTGCAGCAGTTAGTAATCCGCTGAAGGGACACTCGTCACTCAGCAATGGTGTTCAAGCTGACCGTCTGATGTAAAATGTCTCACCATTTAATTAACAAATGTGTGGACATCAATGTTTGTAACACGATGCTGCAATATGTATAACCACTTGCCTCTTAGACAGATCCTTTGTGTTGTGACCACTTTAAATCTGTCATCCCTCGGACTCTGTATTTAGAAGTCAACATCCTCAGTTTATTCCCTTCAAAGACAATGTTTGCTTTTGAAAGCACTTAAAATTTCTCCACTGAGCCTTCAGGTGAATATATGATGATAACAGTAATTAATTAAGCATACTCTGTCTAAAGATCTCACAGAAGGCTACAAAAGCTTTTAAGAAATCAGTCCTTAAACACCACTGTGATTTGGGAGAAGATCTATAATTTTTTTTCTGATTAAGAATATTAAACTTGTGGAATAAATCCCTTGTACAAGGTCCAGAAACAAATTCTGAGTACGGATTTGTAGTTCCATCAGAAGCAATGAGTTTATCCATTTGGTGTTCATATCAATAGAACTTGCCCAGATTTTGGTTGGGCTTACCTCATAATTTGACTATAACTTTTTAGAAAACTAGAAGCCTAGATGATGACTTAGAAAGATGCATTCAGGTCTTTCTCTGCAGGCTATAGTCTTGCTCTTTGAGTACTGAAAGCTGTAGAATTGTGCAATGCACAAAGCTGCAGGATTGTGCAAAGGGCAACAAACGTAGTCTTGTTTTAGGGTGGTTTTTGCATCGAGGTTTGAATTCAGGTGAGTTTTGAGAGAGTTTGTAACAGTATATGAGGAGCATGTTCCTCATGAGAAAATGCTGACTACAAAGTGATCTTCTGCATGTGTGAGTTTAGAAAGTTATGACCTCTGCTACCAGGAATGATCTGTAGAACAGGCTTTCGGTATCTGCAATACTTAAATGAGTCCTGAAGTGAGAAGATGTGTCTTCAGTTAAACAAGAACAGTGAGCAGTGTTTGGTTAAACAAGAACAATAAGCAGACTGAATAACCGAGGAAAGGAGGAGACATTACGGTAAAGGTGAAGGGGCTCTGTGGTCCTCTTCTTCACCACTATTTCATACAGCCACGGCTCAGCTGTGAAAGCGCACAGCCCTAAGTT
>NW_010406419.1:0-5986 GCF_000710305.1 Buceros rhinoceros silvestris | reverse complement strand
TTCAGCAGGGTAGGCAGTGATACGTGAGTGTTTGAGCACGGAGAAGGAGCAGTAAAGTTCACTAGAGAGATAGAGGGCTGTGAACAACTAATGTAATTTTATCTATCTTACCCAACAGAATAACTGCATTTCACCTTCGAGAGCACTATAAATCCTTCAGTAAACAGGATCTCAATGCATAATCCTACTAAATTACAGAAATAATTTGAAAATTAAAAAAATCACTGAAGTGTAATATTTATGAAGGTTTTAAGTATCTCAGTATAGTTCAATAATCTGAGACTATTATAGAGAAGTAAAAAGATCCACAACAGAACAAACCCACAGCCACCCTTATCCTGGGATGTTTTAAGAGCAAGGTCGTATTGCAGAGAAAGCAATGTACTGGGTGTTGAGGAAGCTAGGAAGAAGCAGGATAAGAAGAATGCAGATAAAACTGGAGAAAGTCCAGAGGAGAGAACAAAACTGATATGAGAATGCATAGTCACTATGGAAAGGCTGAATGTGCTTTATTTGATGAAGACTAAGAAAGGCATAAAAGTATGATATGACATAATGTAATGAAAAGGATGGTGATCAGTTTTTCTGATCAGCTGAAAGAAAAAAAGGAAACAAACCTAATTATTAGTAAAGGAAACTCAGGGTGGATATTTGCAATAATATCTAGTGACGCATTTCTGGTTTAAAAAAGGGCAGATTCCAGTAAGAAAAGTAACTGATATACAGAAAATATTTAGAAAAATCAGGATAGAAGTGGAAATAAATTACTATTTGTTGCCAGTTTAAAAATTGCTTTTTTTAAAGGAATTAAAAAATCTCTATTTGTAAATAGTAAAAAGCATATGCAAGAAAAAGAAGCATGTCAGGCCACATTAATTCATTGACACTGTAAGACAATAAGAAAAACAAAGTTTCCACAGGATGGGCATTATTCTTTTTAATTCCTCAACAAAGATAAAAGCCCAGGAAAGAAGAGCTGAATACAGCTCTTAGATGAATACATCTGATGATGGAGCAGAAAGTACTGATAAGAAAACTTTGCTTTCTTCAGTCACGAGCAGCTGTCCTGAGCCTGGTGAGGAAGAACAACAAACAGTAACAATTTGCCAAAAATTGAAGAGAGTTTGGACTGATCCCAAAGAAAGAAATAAGGCTGAAAGCTGGAAGCCAACACAGGGCTAAGAAGTGGCAAAAAGTTAATGGAGTTACTAAAGGTGCGGTTTAGTTCTCTCAGATTTGGCACTTTCACTTTGCCTACTTTTAGGCAGCTGCTGGTAAAAGTCCTTTACAGATGTCTGTGTGGAGTGAAGATGACCTAAAAGGGACTGTCTGCCTGAGTTTACATCCTTTTATTAGGCAGACTAGAGCCCACTCATGTTGAGCATCTGAGAGGTCTAATCTCAAATACCACGGCCATATAGAAAGGCAGGATGCAGTTGAATGCCAAAACTATGATTTCACTGAGGCATCAAGATATTTGGTTGGGAAAATTGCAAAGCTAGAATATCTATATAGAAAGATACGGTTTTTCTGTATAAACAGGGATCATTTTCTCTCAGACTGTGTGTTCTCCAGGAGGACACAGTTTATCTCTGTCTAGGGCATTATGCATATGCAAACACACACACATATCTGTATATACACATATATATATTTGTATATCTAATGGCCTTCTCCAAGGGTAGAACTTGAAGGAATCTTAATCCATAAAACTGATTGAAAATAATAGCCTATGACATAGCCCAGCAAGTTCTTGGAGTGTGTTGGGAACAAATTTTTCTTTCAGGTAGCTGAGCAGGTGACTAAATGGACAGTATGTCTGTCTCCCTGAAAACACAGAGACAAAATACTACCAGCATAACAACTCCTCAAAACATTGCACTGCTTACTCAGTGAGGACATACTGTTTTATTGGTATTTCTTTACTTCAGGAACTTAAAAATGATAGGGAAAACAATTTAGATCCGTGATTTGTGAAAGAATTTGGAATAGCAGACTTTAAAGCTCAGTTTTCCACCAACTCAGGAAACTGCTGGACTTAGTCTTATGGTATAGTTTAATAGAAAAAACTGTTAATTACCAAATGACAGTCTTAAAGAAATAATAACAAATCAGTTAAAGTGAAAGAGAGATAAGAATCACAGTAAAAGAGCACTATAATTGCATTGGGACCTCTTAAATAATGGAGCAGGGAGGGGGGCAGTGGTACAGTGAGATAAGTATGGTCATGCTTGTGACTTTGGATTTAAACTGATAGTTAAGTCTTTCTTGGTGAACAGGGATTTAATCTCTTCTTGCAGAGATAATCAAATCTACAATTGCTACATCCTGTGTGGGTACTCAGATCGCTTATTTAGACACCCCTAGACACATGTTTATGAGGAAAAGTACTTATGATGGATTACCGTTGAATTAATTTTGGGTGATCTGTAGATGTTCATGCAAATCCAAGATTTTTCAGGATCTCAGGGTGCAACAGGCAGGCACATGTTTATCTTGGGCAAGGTAACTGTGCTTCTAAGCCAGTAAAGGAGTTTAGCTTCAGGTATTCCAACATATTTCAGCAGGGCAGTATGTTGCTAAACATGCTCCTATAGTTTTGTTACTGTACTGTATGTACTGTATAAGTAGTTTTGTTCCTCTCCATGTTGTAGTTCAGACCGTGTAAAGAGAATCTCTAGATGACACTGGTGTGAAAAGACCCACAATTTTATTGTCTCTGTCAATCAGTGTTTAATTAGCTGTCATGCACAAGTGCCAGAGGGGGTTTGTTCTCTGGATCTATAAATGCTAAATACAACTATTAGCCACCATGGTGTACTTTCTGCTATGGCCCGCCTGACTGACAGCCAACACTAAGCCCATCTTGATCCCTAAGAGCAATTTCTGCTCATTTTAAGTGTATGTTCTTTCTGCAGTTAAGCCAGGATGTCTAAATGATAACTCTGAGTGAAAAATTTCCTTGACTGTGTAAGTAGTTTTATCTGTAAGTAACTGTTCCCTTGTGGCTTTCCTGTCATGAGTCTTACTCCTAATGCACAAGCTATCTTTGTGCCTTTTCTATTTCCTTACAATTTGTTCTTTGTTCATTTACCTCAGAGATCACTTTGTTGAAGCAGATTTCCTAAATACAGGCTTCTAAAGCTTGCCCTCAAATCCATCTCCTGAGGATTCCCACCTCCCCACGATGGAGTTGGTACACCACCCCTCCTGTGCCTCAAGTCTTTGTGTTATTGTAAATCCAATCTGGAAAGTCACCAATAGATTCAGTCTTTTGCAGTGACTTAGGAGAAAGTCTATGTGTCCCGGAAACAGGACTTTGATGCAGCTTAAGCCATGCTGCATGTTTACTGTACTATACTTGTTTATACATGTTTACTGTACTGTAATTATTATTTTTAACTTTGGCATTCAAGTCACATATATTCAAGTCACAAGCACAGATGAAGTCACAAGTGCACAGGATTATCTTGTTTTATCTGTTTGATCTAGCAGAAACTGTAGGATGATCCTTAATAGAAGAGAACAAATTATGAAACAGAGAAGTTTTACACAGTGGCAAGCAGTCATATGTCAAGTTTTCCGATCTTCCTCAA
Organism: Buceros rhinoceros silvestris; assembly: GCF_000710305.1. Lineage (NCBI taxonomy): Eukaryota > Metazoa > Chordata > Aves > Bucerotiformes > Bucerotidae > Buceros > Buceros rhinoceros. Next base: position 2,390 of record NW_010406419.1, on the reverse strand, counting down.
AATATGGCAGTTTTGTTTGTGAATATCGGTCAATTTTATGCAAAAATACTTTTGCCTGTCAAAGTAGAATCAGTGGCATTGTTGCTGGAGGTTAGAAGATCTTCAACCTCAGTGGTTTTGAAGTGGTCCTTGATTTAAGCAACTCTTTTTTAAAACTCTGTGGTTGAATGACAAACATCCCAGTCAGTGTATAAAATCAATGCTGTCAAAGGTTACACATGGATGCTAAAATGATGTCATTTGTTAGATTACTAGCATGAATTCTGCGGTGTGATTTACTGGAAACTTTTTAGTGGTTAATAATGGTATGCATCATCATACTACTTGTGAAGTCTCGCAGTGTGAAACTAATTTGGGGGAATATCAGGAATGAACCAGGGTGCGTTACAGCATCTTTCTGTCAACTAAATGATGACTGAAGCAGAGGGGTCAAACAAGACTGGATATTTTACTGAGGTTTGTGTACAAAGACTTCAGGCTGGGCAAGATTCTTCATCTTTATCACTCAGAGCCTTGCACTCACTTCTCTTCCTTTTTCTTTGCAGCTCGTGCTTGTTGAGGTTGTGAAGTTTCCAGAAGATGTTTCACTCTTGTTCCCCTTCCCCTGATCATTTGAACACAGGGGAGATGCTCCCAGGTATGAGGTAGGAGAGGAATGGTGGAGTGTCACTTCATGCAGAGGCAACACAGAAGATCAGAAGCTACTCTAAATCCTGGAACTAAACCAGGAGGACATCTTGGGGGGTCTGCAGTTGGGTTTTTTTGTCAGGAATCTGAGGCCACCAATAGTCCCAGTCTACCCCAACCTTGAGGTTGTCCCTCACCCTGCCCATGGCCAAGGTATCAATTCCAGTCCAGCCCAGCCTGCTGCCATCAACCCTCAGCCTAGACCATGGGGAGCTGTTGACCTGCACTGCTGCAAGACTTCTGTTTTTGTTTTTTTTTTTTTTGTCTCTCTGAATCTGCATACTTTTCATAGCTGGAGCTTTATGAAAGAATCATTGCGTACAAGAGAGTTTAGGGATGGAACCTCCTTGGAAAAAGTAACACAGGTGATTATGGTGTTCTTCCAAGGCTTTCAGTGTTAAGCACTGCCTTAGAAGGTGCCAGGTTGCAGGTTGTCATTCCTGTCTTTAGCTGTAGGCATTGGTACAGCTTATGAAATATGCAAAAGAAAAACCTCCCAAATTAAAACATAGACATAAAAACCCTCAAAAAGCAGTGGGAGTTTTCACCATTGTCTCAAAAAGTGCTGAATCAGGATTGGCGATTCTGTACCATTTGCCAACACAATGCTTTGAAGGAATGTGGTACAGGTCCAGAACATCCAGACTGGGTAGTGTGGAATATTTGGTCCACACCCTGCAATTCTGGATTAGGGAGCATTGTGTTATTAAACTATATTTTGTGCAATGCTCTTACTAGGAATGAGTAATTATTTTTCTTTATGAATAATTACTGAAATTACAATGCTTTTGCTTTTTCTTTTTTACAACTATTATCGGTATATTTTGTAAGAACAGTTTAGTTCATGCATGCTTTCAGAAAAAACCCTGGATCTTGTGTTCCAGCTCCACGTAGGAAAAGAAGCGGGTTTCAGCACTGCAGTAAATGAAGTGGAAAACTCTAAAAAGAAGTAATATGAGGAGGCCCTCGTATACTCAAAAAGATCCCAGTGGCTTTTCTCTTCATTAATAACAAAGACTAGAAGCTTTGGTCTCATTGTCACATGGTACAATATTTCATCCTCAAATACTTGCACAGTTGTCATTCTCGGCTCTAGTCCTGGTCGCTCTGCTTCTTATACTTACAAACCTATTTATCCCCAGTGCTAGTGTGAGGAAGGAAAGTACCCCCAGGAGAATTTGGGGCCCAAATCCAAACATGTGGTATATTCACAGAATCATAGAATCATTTTGGTTGGAAAAGACCTTTAAGATTACCAAGTCCAACCATTAACTCAGAACTGCCAGGTCACCACTAAACTGTGTCCCTCAGCACCACATCTACAGGTTTTTAAATACATCCAGGGATGGGGACTCCACCTCTTCCCTGGGCAGCCTGTTCCAATGCTTGACAACCCTTTCAGTGAAGAAATTTTTCCTAATGTCCAACCGAAACCTCCTCTGGTGCAACCTGAGGTTGTTTTCTCTTGTCCTATTTCTTGTTACTTGGGAGAAGAGCCCGCCTCACTACAGCTGCCTTTCTTCCTGAGCCTCCTTTTCTCCAAGCTAACGAAGCCCAGTTCCTAGAGCTGCTCCATATAACTTCTGTTCTATAGATTCTTCACCAGCTTTGTTGTTCTTCTTTGGACATCTTTCAGCACCTCAATGTCTTCTCTGTAGTAACGGGCCCAAAACTAGATGCAGTACTCAAGGTGCAGCCTCACC
>NW_010406418.1:16746-30903 GCF_000710305.1 Buceros rhinoceros silvestris | reverse complement strand
CGCGAAGCCAAGCCATGATGATGATATATAATATGATTTTAATTTGATACCTAGAATAGACTATTGTCCTCTTCTAAGTGTCTCAGTTCTGTGCAGCATGAAGTCATATAAGCATAGTTAAGCAGAATCGGTTTATGTTGGAAGTCTAAGGGAATAAAAAAATATTTTCACAGGTCTAATAAAAAAGCAACATGGTCAGCTCTATCTCAAGCTAAAGAGCATTGAGGTCAGGGATAGTCATAAAAGCCACAATCGCTCCTTAACAGCAATCAGCAATCCCCCCGCTGTGATGGGGCAGGCTGTTTGTGATGTGAACACAACCAGTGGCCGTACCAAGGGTTGCCACTGAGAATTAATCAGGTTTTGTTACGTCAATACAATTAACTGGTTTTTTGGGACATCTGGGTTTCCTTCCTGAGGTGAGGGAAAGGGTGGACTGCCCACAAGGTAGGAAAATGTTGTTCTTCAGCATATTTTCTCTTCAAACTTTCCTACTACTGCTTGCTGCTGTGGCCCTACTCTGGCATGGTAGATCCACACTGCTTCACGTTCCCTTCCAAACACCCCCATGCACAGTCTCCTCCTGTGTTCCTCACATTTACACTGAATTGTGGGTTGTAGAGTCCACTCAAGGCTTCTCCCTGTCTTTCATGATCTCTAAGCTCTTTTCTAGGCTAAGAAGACCTCACCATAGCACACAGGAAGGGCAGGCAGCGACCAGAGCAGAGTGATTCTTGCCACTATTTCCTGCACTAGCACACAGGATCAATGTCTCTCTAGGAGAACTGGGACGTTAATTTTACTAAATGGCCTTCAAAAGCATTTCCACTAGAGACAGTTTGATATATTATAACTAACTGGGCAGAAGAGAGCGAGTGTTTATTTACCCAGGAAAGTTTGGATCAGATGGAACATCTGTTTTTCATTGAAATTCTCAATTTTACCAAAAAAAAAAAAAAAAAAAAGTCCAGCTGCATTAATAGAGACTCAAGGAAGGCAGGTGGCTGACATGTGATTGCAAGTGAGTTGAAATGGAATCAAAACATGAGCATCCTCTGAAGTCTCAGTTCAGATTATGCCTGGAAAGCATTTTAGGGTACAGTTTGCAGGCCTGAATAAGTAAAAAGATTGCTTGTAAGTGCTGAGTGCACAAAGAATTACATTGTGTTTCTCTGAAATGTTTTTGTTTTCTTTCCTTTCATTATAAATCTCACTATCATGTGAGTCAGACTAATCATTGCACAAGTCTGAAAAAAAAGCATGAGCCTACATACTTTGCAGTGGGTAGCTTTCTAGGAGCCACAACTCAGACATACCAGGTGGACTAACCGCTTCTTGTTTAGAGGCACAGGCACAGGATAGCCGACTTAGCTGTCGGTGCTAGGAAAGAATCTTGAGAGGGATGATTAATGCTAGGACTCCTGACTGGCTAAAAGCAACGACAATCTGCAGCACCTGCTGCTGCAGCCTCAAGAAACCATGGTGATGGAAAGAGAAACTTTTTCTCGCTCTGCTGGTGCCCACCACTGTCCCTAATGATGTGGGTTAGCTTGAAGTTCCTAGGATCCCAGGAGAACAAAGGCTCTTCATTTCTAACAAGGTGAGACCTCCTTTGCAATATTGGAGATGCGTCCTGCATGGTTCAGCAATTCGTTCTAGCTATCATATTTGATCCAGAAAACATTTCTTGAGGAAACAGACATGCTGCCACAGGAAAAAATGTTGGGACTGGATGAGACTCTTGTTTTGCTCAGACATCAGAAGGTGCTTTGAAATGGTGTATTGCACTTTCTATATAGTAGTCTTACCTCTTAGCACTGTGCTTATGTGAGAAATAATATGAAGAGGTGCCCTCTTTCTGTATGGGCGTACGTGCCAGTTTTGCTGGCTGTGTCAGGCTGCTAGCCTGGGAGCCAAAACTGCCTGGCCCTGAGACTGGAGGTCAGGACCAAGTAGCACCAATCTGCGAACATCAAACTGGTATTTAATATTTTTCAGGTCAAGTAAGGGTGCAAGAAAGATTCAAAGAAACAACTTAGTCACCTTGATCTTCAGTCCCTGCTCTAATAAAGGGGTGAGTAACATTACAGTTTATTTTTACTTTCAATTTAAACACACGTATGAAGCAAGAGGAACTGTAGTGCTAGTCAGAATTCTATTTTCTGACTGCCAGTTAAGCAAATGAAATCCCAAGACCATCTGACTCACCTTCATATATGAAAGAAAATTCTTTATTCCAAGACACATCTGTGTCTTTCTTAAAATACGTCTTTATTCTCAAAAGCAACTGTCAAAAAATTACATTCGTTCACTCAATTGATCTATTCTCTATCCGTATTTTTTTCCAATGTGTTAAAATAAATCTTTACAACTTTTCTTTTTTTTTTTTCATTTCTGAATGTTGACAAAAGTATGAGTGAAAAAGATGATTTCTGTTCTGGCTCATGTATCACCAGAAGATTTGCCAAACAATTTCTAATTCCAGGACCAAATGCTGCCTCCTCAACTATTCCTTTGCAAACTCAGAGGACAATTTATTTGCAAAGGTTTAATTGTGAGCAGAATTTGATGTTACGAAGTTTTAGTGGCAAAGCCACATGAGCCAGAAAATGCGCAGCTTGACTTTCAGATCCCAAGCTGAGTCTGCAAGTGGAGATGCTTCTAAACTGATAAAACGCCAGTCAGGTCACTCAGGCACAATAAATGTGAATCCATCACCACCCTTTTTATAGTCAGGAACATGATTATATGAACACTAATGCAGGACTAAGATGCTGATGGCTAGTTCTGCATAACCAGGATAGTAATTAATGACAAGACTCAAAGAAGCATTGTGCAAAAACCGTCATGCTCAGAAATGGCCAAATGTGTTTTCTTCAAAGCAGAAGAAACCAAAACTGTCTCATCTTTCCAATCTACCAGTTTGTCTAAAGTAAAATGTCTCTGACTAGTGACTAGTGGTGGTTCTAGGTGATATTATAATGTACGGCAATGTTGCTAGGAGCAAATGACAAATTATTTCTCCCAGATAAAAGTTCCCAACAACCTTCCTAACTCCTCATTCACTTTACCAGTGTGTTCTGAAGATCATTTTCATGGGAAATGTGTATTTAGTCTGTTCACTCACTATTCCTGCCTCTAGTTCCTCCTCCAGGCAAAACCAGTCTAAATACCGCAGTTAATACTGTCCTTGATTACAAAGGCAAGTAATGAGTATCTTGAGTATCTTGGCCTTTGGGAATGCTTCCAGGCATAGCCAGGCTGGTTAGATAGCCATCTGAAGAGTGTCAGAGATGGGAGGTGAGAAGATAAGGGCATACTCTTGATAACTGGGTAGTTCTAATCTGTGGGCAGAACATTTTCTTCTGTGGTTATTTGTTGGTCAGCACTACTATGGTGTTGCCAAGGACCGAGTTCATCCCTGGTGTAGGCTTATAATTATTTGTGTGGTATGATTTTATAGAATCATAGAATGCTTTGGGTTGGAAGTAACCTCTAAAGATCATCTAGTCCAATCTGCCTGCAGTGAGCAGGGACATCTTCAACTAGATCAGGTTGCTCTGAACCTCATCCAGCCTGGCCTTGAAAGTTTCTAGAGAAGGGGCACCTACCACCTCTCTGGGCAACCTGGTCCAGTGTTTCACCATCCTCATTGTAAAAAACCTCTTCCTTGTATCTAGTCTAAATATACTTTCTTTTGTTTTAAAACCATTGCCCCTCATTCTGTCGCAACAGGCCCTGCTAAAAAGTCTGTCCCCACCTTTCCTGTAGGCCCCCTTTAAGTATTGGAAGGCTACAATAAGGGCACCCCAGAGCCTTCTCCAGGCTGAACAACCCCAACTCTCTCAGCCTGTCCTCAGAGCAGAGGTGCTTCAGCCCTCTGATCATTTTTGTGGCCCTTCTCTGGATCCGCTCCAACAGGGTTATGTCTTTCCTATGCTGAGGACTTCAGAGCTGGACACAATATTTCAGGTGAGGTCTCACCAGAGTGGACTAGAGGGGCAGGATCACCTCCCTCAAGCTCCTGGACACGTTTCTTTTGATGCAGTCCAGGATACAGTTGGCTGACAGTCAGCTCATGTCCAGAAAGGATGTTAAGGAGCACTTCAGATAGGTGCTTTCTAGTATCATACTTACATCTAAACACATTAAATAAAATTAGTTAAAAGTCAACTCTTTCATTTTGCTAAAGTATGCCATTTTATTGGTTGGCATTCTGCAAATTGATGGAGATGACTTGAAAAGTGTTCCACAGTAGCTCCATTCAGCTGTCATGTAGTTAGTTATAACTTGCTCTATTTTTGCATAATTAATTTCCCCTAATATTTCAATTTTATTTAGCCAAACATACTGGTGTTACTGTAATGCTGACTTATTGTTTCGAAATCTATATATAGTTCCTCTCTGGTTTATCGGTCATTCCAACAGCGTAGAAGATAGTACCTTCCAAGTGTTTCGTGAGGTTTTAGCCACTCATCTCTCATTAAACTCAATGAGACTCAAGCTAAAAGCATGAATAGTTCCTTCTCTTTTCTGTCCTTTTACCTACAGCTAGAAGACAGGCAGGTCTGTGATCATCCTTTTTTTCAGGTGCCCCATGTTAACCTGAAACTCAGTAAATACAGTTTTTGTGACATAACCCAAAGCCTTTTAAGCATTAGTCAATGCAGTACAATGCTCTTTGTTTAGCTTCACAGTACAGTGAGAGAAAATACACTAACAGGCTTGTTCATACTCTTCTCTGCGTGGTTGCCAGTCTTTCAGTGTGATGTGCTATATAAGCTATAAATATGCCTACCAGCAACTTCACTCTATATGGAGGCATGTAACTAGCACTATTTAAGTGGAACCTCAGGTGTCTAAGTATTTTCTAAATGACCACACTTCAGTTAAATGAATTTTAATGCCAACATTTTAACAATGTTGGATAATAAAGAAAGAATATCTAAAATCATAAATAGCAAAAATTTTGGTATTTTAAAAGTCCTTAAATAAAAAGGTATCCCTGAGCAATAATTACAAATTTTCACCAGACAGAAAACCTACACTCTCCTGTTGTTATTTTTACAGCTCATGTAAAGAGTCCCCTTTCCAATCACATTTTTACATCCATCTAGGAAAGGAAAGGGGGACCTCTCATTTTCCCACGTGTTGTGTTACTGAATGAGTAGAGACAGAGGGATGAGCTCCTGCTCAGAGCAGCTTGTTAACCCCCACTAAGAAAGGATAAGCAATAACTTTGCCAGCTGTTGTTGGAAGCAGCTCTGACCTGTGCTTCTCCCAGTCTGCTTACCCAAGACTATAGGGAGAGTTGAGCTCTGTGTGTCACCTATTTGCCTTGATTACTCATCTTCCAAAGAGCACTTCTAAGTGAAGGGCAGTCTCACCTGATCAAGCAGTTTCTCTCTTCCTCTCTCCTTTTCAAGCAGCAGTGAGGCTATTCTGTTCATGCCTGCATTTAACATGACTTTTTTGATTCCATGGCCTATCTATAAAGAATGAATAATATTGTACATGTGAATTAGAGCTGAATTATACTAGTGCAAAAGTTTAGGTGAAGCCACTGGCTTATGCAAAGAACTAAGCAGGCCAGCCTTTGACTGTAGATTCTTCTTCCTATTTAAATAGGCTGCTAGAAATCAAAAAGCCTTTCAAATAATTTAAACACAGAAGGCAAATTTATGTCCATTTCTAAAATACAGTTAGGTGATGCTATTCCCAGTAATTAAATACTTTATCACTGGAAACCATAATAAAAATGTGCTAATTTCAGTTCACAGTAGATGCTTAAAGGCAATAAATTACAACTCACTATCACACCCCCATCCCTTTTATGATTACTGTTCTCCTGCGGAACTAATGTGTTTTCTCAAGGCTAAGTATCTCCTGTTACCACAACTTTATAAAAATCTTTCTTAAGCTAAGAAAAATCAAGCGTTGGTTATGAAACATGAATTTCTGCATTCTGTCAGACACTCTCCTAAAATGCTGATGGCAAGCAGACAGAAAAATTACAGCAACGCATGCAGACACATTTCATTTGCCATTTCCAATATAAAGGAGGAAGTCTTTGTCATAAATGCCATCTTTATGATGCCTGACTACTTCTGAACTAGTCTGGAGACACCGAAGCGCCAGTGGTACTTCGCTTTCAAGAACAAGGAAACCCTGGCTGTCCTGAAAGCATCCTAAAAGGTATTAGAAAGTCTGGAGGAAAAACATCCTCTGTTCAGATTTCTTTCTTGGTATTTTTGCACCCCAAATGCATTTCCGCAAGTCCATGCCCCTAGACCGTTATCACTAAGAACACAAGAAACGATTGCCTGTGGTTATATTTTCCTTCCGCATTCCCTCCTTTAGTCCTTCCCTCCACTCAGTGTATCGTCTCATACCAATGAATCAGAAATTAGGTTAAGGCTTGCTGTTGTCTTCACTTTCTATAAACATTTTTAAAAGCGTACCACAAGAGGAAGCACTCTAGTCCTCTCCCCTTATAGAAAAGACATTGTTCTTTCCAACTGTGTAAGCTGGCTCCATTACAGATTCATTTCCTATACATTGTCACAGTGATGGGTAACATGTATACAGATCTACGACTCTTGAACCTTATTCCTACCTTAAAGTACCTGCAACATATCCTTCAGCTTGCCAACAGACCCGGAAGCAGATGCTTTTGAAGCCATTTGGATTTCAATAGAGGAAGAAGGCTTTATTTGGTTAATAGAGTATGTGCAGATTTCAGTGGTTGGACAGGAGTCATAAGCCATAAAAATAGAACTTGGGATAACGAAATTCAGCTCCTTGCTTGTTCAGAGACTTTCAGAAAGTAATTTAGACTGATATGCAAGTTAAGCCTTTCCAATATCTTTGAGGATATGTGTCTAGCATTTTCTGTTCTTAAGGAGAGTGAACCATCTTACAGCACTGTTCATAGATTCTTTAGGAGCCCGGAAGTGTCCAGAGACTATACTGAGATCCCAGAAATTAAGTTTTTAGAGCTTCCTTTCTTTTTTCGTGAAATTATGTTTGTGTATATGACAAAGGAAATATTTCATGTACAGAAAAATTGCTTTCCTCTTGGCTACATTTCTTCCAAACGGGATAAAACATTATCTTCTTATAAGAGCAGTCATTTACTGGCTCATTAGAAATGTCTTCTTTTTTTCCTACAGTCCAGGACCAAGCACAGGGGCAGAGGCAGGTCACACATGATTTGAAGAGATGCCATTTGTTTTTAAGGAGCTGCCAAGAAAGTCTCCCATTGTATCTATGCATTTCCGACTACCATACCAGTCAGCACTGCTAACCATAGCACCCATTTGGCTACTTTCATTGCAGCATCTCTTTATGATAACTGCCTGCAGGAATCTGTGTTCAAAAAACTAAAGACCTTAGAGGTTATTGCTGTCATGCCTGAAAATCATTGACCAATTCAGCCTGCAGCTCAGCCTTTTGCAGAAGGAAAGGGGCAGGCAGGTCCTGCAGCAAATACAAATCAAGTCTTATGACTAACAATCGTTAAATAGCTTAAAAAACATTCAAATTTCTAAGATGTTTACAAATTGCAAGAGGAACATTTTGTAGAATAAAACTGCAGTCCTGGAGCTTAATACTCCCTCTACTATTTCATTACTGGCCCTGTTTTATATTAGCGCACCGAGCAATTTGTATGCGTCTATGGACCTTTTAGTAATGTATACCCAGAGCAATTGCCAAATGTTATTCAGTGCTGCTAATACGTAATAGTTCTAATGAATAATGTTTTTGTTAAGAATGTGGCAAACTGCTATTTATTCAGACGAATTCCAACCAACCATAATGCCTGGGTCTTACTTCTGAGTTATGAATGCAATAATTACCAAACACAGTTCTAAAATGCAATTTGTTAACTTGGAGGAGATTGTGAGATTGTGACATACATTTATAATGCCCCCAAAGCTGCTTTTGGTTGGTTTTTTTTCTATCCTCCAGAGTCTACATTTATGTAAGCAAGATCTACACTTACTGAATCAACCAGTTGAGTGTCTCCACATCCACTTCTGCTGCTCGCATCAAGATTCAATAACTGAACATGAGACATTGAAGCAAACAGTAAGATTACCCAGAAAATAAATGAGGAAATGACTTTTCAAAATTGTCCAACTCTTCTTCCTTTTCCAGTAGGTTTAGGCTCCAAAGTAACTTACGGTGGTTTTGAAAATGTCCTCAGAATATGTCCCAGAAGCAGCAGATCATTTAAGCTAGCAAGAAGTAGCACCAGAAACAAAAGCTATGTGTTGGAAAAGAAAGCTATGCACCTTGCAAATGGGCCCAGGGAGAGAGCTGAACAGAGCTGTTGGAACTGGAACAGTACCGCAAGCAGCAGGCTGAGCCCCGTGGGGATGGGATGAGAACAAGAACATTGAGTGGCATCACTGCCTAGACAGAATCAAACCAAATAAAAAATTCAGCCATTATATATTTATTAATTTTAAATAAGCAACAAGGTTGCTGTCTTACTGTGATGCAGTGGACTGAAAATTCATTTAAAATGTTATAAAAATTATAATTCAGTATTTTTATTGGAGATAAAACTAGAACAAACACTGAGAAATGTGATCTAGAACAAAGTAGTTGCAAACAAAAAACCCAACTGAAACTAATTCGTTACTGTGAAACTAACATTGTATGAGCATTAACAATGTTTTGGAGACTGGCCTAAAAAGTTTTAAATCACGTGATCTTAAATCTAAACCTAATCACATGATTCTAAATAACTTATATAAAGTTGTATGTGTTTCCCATCATTCAGGACTGTTCAGGACACACTTTCTCCTGTCTCTGCAGACAGTTTCTTCAGAGCTTGCAGAGTTGCAGGCATGTTTTATGCTGGCACAGAATTATAAGCATTTTAACTTATGCACAAATAAGTGCAGAAATTTGCAGCCTCATAGCTGGGAGACAGATGATACTGCAGGTGCATCACTACGAATACAAGTGCCACACTATTTTGTCATGACTCCTCTGGGAATTTAAAGAAAAGCCTCTCTTCCCTTCTGCAGCTCAGAAAGGCCAGGAAAAAACCTCTGGAGAATTCAAGCAGCTGGTCTGGAGAAACACTTTGGTTTTGTGCAACTCATAACTTCTAGCATTTGGAAAGTACAGTAAATACTGAGGCAAAAGATGAAAAATATGTGGGCATACAACTAGTTAGTGAAGGAAAGGTGTTACAACAGGCTGTAGCACTTCTGCGAATTTTACATATAGACCTGATTTCTCCCAATTTTGTTGGAGATTTCATTAACACTAGATGGAAACAATAATTCTTGGAGGATCTTGTCACATACATGACCACAAAAAGGCAATTAATGGTTGCGGATAGAAGAGTCTACTTTATACAAAAGGCAACTTCTCTGTGGTTCTGATGCTGATTATGCCAAAGCCAGTGCTCCTGCCTTGGGGCCCACAGGAAAAAATGAGTTTAAAAAAAGTAAAAAAAATTTTAGTGAAGTTTCTGTGTGTGTGATTACGTGGGGTTTTGTCCTGAGTCCTTCTCCCGATTTGTTTGACATCAGTCTCCCACAGCCCATTGCATCAGCAGAAGTGAGAGCGAGGGGACAGACAAATGAGGATGAGGTGCTGGAGAGAAGAAAGTGGAAACAAAAAAACCTAGTTGTTCTTCCTTAAAAATACTGTCTTAAATGGCACAGGGTGGGGGAGATCTGATGTGGAGATAGATAGGAGAAATCTGCAGCCCACTCCGGGAAAAGTGCAGTGGTTTAGGTTTGACTGGGAGAGGCTGTGGCTTGAGCGATCCTTGTTGCACAATCATGAACTTTTGTGGCTATCCACTGAGTTGGGGAACAGAAGAATAAACGGTCTCAGGGCATCCAGCCTTGCAAATAGGAGCTCAGCCAGACACAGTTGTGGTCAGGAGAGCATGATGAATTGATTCAAAGTGGAAAAAATACTTAATTTTATCAGAAAAGGTCAACATTTGTGCAATGTTTTTTATATAGGGGAGCAGAAAATGAGGCTGAGGCAAAGCTATTGCAAATTATTTTCTCACTCACATTTAACTCCAAATTTTATGACACATATATCAGCACCCCCTCTCAGACCGTTTTCTTGCTGGTATTTTAAAATGAAAATCTAATTTAAAAAAAAATCAAAAGAAAAGATAAGCAAGATATTTTTGATTAAAGTTTTCTCTCCTCCTGTCAGGACACTGCGCAGGCTGGGGGTTCCCTCACAGCCCATTCTATCCCACCACTCCAGCCAGGAGCAGGGCAGGACAGGGGGCAGCCAGGGCAGCCCCAGCCCCAGGGGTTGGGCATTGGGCACCTCCCTGAGGACAGGGATAGACCAAGGCTGGGACAGGAGGTCAGGCTGTCTGGGAGAATCTCCCCATGTCATCATTGGAATGGTCCACCTGAGGGTGCCCCATCTTTGAGTCAGCCCTGAGTTAGCAGCCATACCTCCCAAAGTGGGATGCTCCCAGAGACCTCACAGCCCCCTCAAGAGACAGGTAAGGATTTCCGGGGATGTGTTTCTTTTTCTAAAAGGAGAGGAAGGAAAAGCATTTTTGATGCCATATCTCCTGGTGGTAACTTGCCCATTGTGTGTAATTTTTCTTTCTGTGATCCATTCTGTCTCAGAAGAAGAGTGGGAAGACTGGAAGGTGGCAATCAACAGAGCAGAAAACATGGAAGAAAATGAGATATTAATTAATTGCCAAAACTATGCTGCCATGAGCCCTGGGACCGTTACTGTAATGAGTGTAGCTCATTCCCTCATCACAGAATCTCCTGTTGCTTTCCAGAGATGATGGAGTTATGAGATTGGCATATGTCATATCTGTGCCATTCTTTCACCTCAGAAAGAGAAACTGGATAATGTCTTAGATATTCCCTAACTTACTCGGGGCCAGATGAATTTGGGGTATGGACCTTGCCCAGGTGAATGCCAATGATGCCTGCGATGGTGTGACGTTCCTCTTTGCACACCCACTACACCGGTTTAGCTCCCTAACAAAGCAGCCACACGGTTTTCACTCTGGAAGATCGCATGCAGTATCTTCAGTGTTTCCCACTCAACACATAGCCAGGCACTCCCAGGCCTGTTTTAGCAGACATCAGACAAATTAGACACTGAATACAGTTTTAATTCTCATGGAGCTCTTCTTTCTGCTTCTCCCACAGACATTACCAATCTCAGCTATACAGCACTTCCACCACACGAACCATTTATCTCCTGAGAAACTGAATCACAGACAAGTCCAAGTTCCTTTACCTGGATGAGCATTAGAAAAGATGAGGTCCTAATATTTCAGATGACTCAGCAATTTTTAGCCCATAGCATGTTCTCTCATGGCTCAAATCCACCAGCCCTACCTTCATGAGCACTTGGCATCTCTGTTAACCTGGCCTTCAGAAACTTGCACTGGGAGTTCAGGAAACAAGAAGCAGACAAGTTAGTGAGCCTCAGAGGAAAATAAGGTTTTGTGTGACTTGTCTAGCATCACAGAGGAATCCAGTGCCAGTAATCAAGCTCTCTAAACTTGCATTTCATTAGACTAATGATAAAATAACTTCTTTGCCTCCAACCTACTGAACCAGATTCCCAAATTCTTTAACAAGGATCCTCCAGCTTACGGCACCCTCCTTCACTACAGCACCATAACTGCACACCAGAACATCTGATCTGTTCATCAGATGACACAGATCTAGCAGAGAAGTTGTAATATCATATAAGCAGTCTACTTCAAAGTGCATACACATAGTTGCAAAATAGTCTTAGATGCAATCTTAATACAGTAAGTTTCTAACTTTAAAGGATAAAATTTTAAACCTTTTGTTGTTGTTGTTTTGAGAAGCGTAGTATAATTTTAAAATGTCTCCTCCAGTTCTTTTTAAGTTGTTAAAGGAATACTTGTAAAATCTGCCTTCTTCCGTAATATGTACACTATTATTATGTTCCACAAGCAAATTAACTATGAAAGACCAATTATATACTGCCTTCCATGTTAGGTGACTAACCTCCAAGTGTGGGAAGTGTAATAAGTACATTTCTTTCTGAGGGGGAAGTTTTGAGTGTTTTATATCCACTCCATACCTCATTTTCCTAGTGTCAATGACTCTGTAAGGAGAGTCTTAAGACTGCTCCAGATTAACAAACCGATGAAGGACTCTGGATAAGCTCAGCCCATTGTACCCAAGGGAGGTAAATGGTTGAGAGCCTGCAAAAACAGCAAGACTGAGTTGCAGCAGGACTGCAGGCGGGACCGAGTAACGTCCCCAGCACCCTGTGCAAGTATGTGTGACTGAGAAGCCTGAGAGGGTTGTTCAAGACACCCCATCTGCCAGCATCATGGTGGGCCTGCAAGGCGAAGGAGGTAAATCCTCCTAACATGCCAGGTGTGAGTCCACACCTGCATCCTCTTTGAAATGGTGCCTGCTTCTCCATGCTATGGAAAAGTTGTACACAACATGGAATACGCAGAGTGACAGCAGTTGGCAGCCATTTAAGCCCAGGCAACTATTTCATCATTAGTCTAAGTACACAGTCATGCAAACTGATCACGTTTATTGCTGATTTTGTTTATACTTATGTATACTAAGGGGTTTTCAGCCAAGAATAACTCCCTTGTTCAAACCCAACTCATTTGCAGCAGAAGTGATCCTCAACCCTGCTGCATCTGTGTGCACCCTTGCAAAAACAGAGGGTGGGTGGCAATAGCAGTGGGAGCAATGCCAATCTTGCCTTGCCAACATGGATGTATACTCTAAAATATCCAGAGCTACTGTACATGGGGAATTGTGGTGAAAAGGACAAGCAGATGTGATTTACCTAATTGATGGACTAATTAAGATCTGAAAAAGAGGTGTGTGATTTAGTGCTGTTGGAAAACAAGTTATTGAAAGGATTGAAAATTAATATAAAAGGTCTCAGTGGTGTTTAATAAACAGAATTCACTCAAAAATGTTTTTAAATGTTCCAGACCTCATTTTCTACAAAAGCCCTGCCAACTTATGATCACCATGTTCAGCATGGAGCCAAGAGAGCACAGCTGGGGTGAGTGGGGGTTGCCACTAAGTTTTCTTCTTCTCATCTGTTTGATGTGATGCCTGTCCCTTAGACTGTGGCATTAGTGAGTAGAAAACACAGAGTACAATGTCTCTCACTTCAGTGAAACACCCATGCTCATTACAACATGTTTTGTTCAGCGGTTTCCACCCAGCCACATTTCTAAGTGCTTCAAAGCAAGTCACTCTGGGCTGGAGGCAGTTTTAAGAACAGGGGATTGCTATGCTCAGCTCTGAGGCGATCTGCCTAGGGTTCACCTCTTCCTTCTACTTGCCCATTTGACACTTTTTCATTTTTTTTCTGTTTCATACTCAAAAACAAACCACCGGATCTTACAGAGTGTTATCAAATTCTAGCCACCAGTCATAAGCTGGTGCTACATCATAAGGTGATGGTAACCGTCTCTTGGCCAGCCTTGATGTTAGATTTCTAAACCAGACATTTGGTCAAGGAAGGTTGGAAATTGAAAAGAAGACTTCTGCTTGGCTGTTTGGGAATTCAGTAATTTTTTTCGAAAATATGGTCTTGACACAAGTGCAAAGGGTAGGCAACATCATGCAGGTGACAAGGAAGGATCTTGCACAGTCTGAGTCACTCAGCAGTTTTCCCCATGGGAAAGGAAACCGTTTAGCCCAGGGAAGTACTGGTGACGGGATTCCTGACACGGCTACCTTTGAAGTCAGCTTTGGTACCACAACCAGGCAAAAGGAGTGAGTGTGAGTGGCAACAAACTCGGCTTCCCATGTAAAATGATCCTACTTGCAAGCTACCTGTCATTTTGTATCTGGATAGCTCATCAAGCTGTGACACAATCCTAGCATGTACAGGGAGGTTCCCACACCTGTGGAATGCTGCCATAGCTATGATCAGCAAAGACTGGTCAGCCCTTATCTCTTAGAAATGGGGATTATTAAAGAATCAGGGTTCCTCCATTAAAGTCTGCAGGAGATTTGCCAGTCCAACTTCCCATACGACACAAAGGTTTTGACCCTTCCGGATCAATTCAGCCAAATTTGACACAGATGCAGATGATTCAAAGGTAATTAATGTCTTTAAAGAAAATGAGCAGTTAAGGAGAGAAAGACCCTACAC
>NW_010406418.1:0-16666 GCF_000710305.1 Buceros rhinoceros silvestris | reverse complement strand
CGACTCTCACGAGAAAGCAACCAAAGAATGTACTCTGGAGACAGACATCATGATTTTCTCTCGCTACAGGGGAAAAAACCCCAACAAAAAAGAAACAATTTCCTCTGAATGTCAATCAAACTAACACCTTTTCAGACACCAAGGTCACTCTCAAGACACACCTTAGTAGAATCTCTGGCTCTGGTAGTTCAGATATTTGCAGAATAATTTGTTCTCTGTGGGAAGCCTTCTCCTTTGAACCTGCTTCCTCCACTTGGTAAAAAGAAAAACCTAATTATCTTTCCCATGAAGTATTTGCCTTTAAAGACTTTGAAGTTGTTGCAGAGAAGGCCTTGAAAAAATGAATGAAAGATATTTTTTGCTGATGGTTGAAATTAGTTGGATTTTAGGTTGAATTTATTTTAGATTTATGACAAAGAAGTCCAGAGTACTAGATTTATTTTCTTGTACATTTCTACTAGAAAATGAAATATAATAAATCTAAGAATAAGACCAAGTCCTTGGTTTATGAGCCCAAAGAGATCTAGCCCCTAAAATAAATGAGCACAATATCATGGAGTGCTGGACTTTGTTCAGAGATAGCTGAAAGTTATGCAAAATCATAATGAGCCCTGTTAGCTTAAGCAAGAAGGACATTAGCCTCCAGCCACCTGTGTTCTCTGTTTCTCTTCTGAACTCAGGAAGACTGTGAAGTTCTGATCTTCAAAAATGTAGTCTGTGTACTTCTGAGTGGAGAGAAATATGAAAAACGTTGATGTGGCTTAACCATGGGTTTGGAAGTGAACCAAGGTGTTCATTCCGTTCTCTTTGTTAATTGTCCCCAGTTTAGAACTGATCTCATTCAGCACAACAGAAATGGCATTTTTCAGGTGTTCAAACAGATTTAAACAGGAAATGAGTTTTTTTAAGACATCACTCACAGGTCCAATGTAGTCTTGATTTTGGAGAAAAATTATTCGTGGAATTTTCAGTTATAGGTAGAGTCATGAAAGGACTTGACACCTAACTCTACTCCTTTAGACTTATTTTCCTCATTTGTTGCTTTATCCTGGAGGTCCTTGAGGCACTGAGGCTACTAAGTGTTGCTGACATGCCATCAGTGCCAACAAATTTTCTGTCTCTGTAGCTCTGGCAGAACTCCCCAAGGAGGCTGCAATCAAGCACCTGTGGTCTCCATGGGTCGATACCACTGGTCCAGCTGCACAAAAGGGCATTTGGCCCTCTCACCTCTGCTGCTTTAAAACACCATGAAATCTTTTCTCCAGTCATCATCTCAGCTAAACTATGAGACAAATTTAGGATTTTGTATCCAAGCTCTTAATCTGCTCCACCACCAGAATGATCTGCGAATGACACAGAAGTACACTGCTTCAGGCACTCCCTTACTGATGAAGACCTTGCATCTACTATCCTCTGACCCTGCAGAGACATACATGGCACAGCTGGGCGCAGATCTCTGCTGGGATCTGCTAATGCAGCCATAACATGTAAAAAAACCCTATAATAATTGCCCTTTCAAATCAGAACAGCTATCCACAAATGCCTAAGATTACCAAAACCAGAATTTATCCTATCTGAAAGCCCTCAGCATGCCTGTCTGCCCAAATTTGGAGAGATTTTGAATGTTGCTGCTCAGTATTGACTGAAGATGTGACTGTGTGGACAACAAAGAATTGAGATATTAAAGGGAACAGCTCTATACAAAAAAGGTAACATTTCAAAACCACCTTATTTCTGCTGGAAGTAAAGTACGTTTCCTTCACACTCGTCTCGGGTGAGAAATACCCTGGAATCTTTCCCCCCTGAAATGTTAACTAGTCTGCTGTAAGAGAAAGCCCAGTTCACTTTGAAGTGCTAAGTATGCTTAAATTTGCTGCAGGCTTCAGTATCCTTGAGGGTCCTAGGGCCTACAAATTATTTTTATTCATTTAAAATGAAATAAAAATTAGGAAAAAAGTCAATACAGCTAAAAAGAAGACTTTGGAGAGCTTTGTAACCCCCTCACTCTCCCTACAGTGTTTTATCTTCTATCTAATAGGATCCCCTGTATCTTTTCTTCTGGAGAAAATTCTCTTTTCATTCAGAGCAAAGTAAAATTTGACACATGGTCCAGAAAAGGCAAAAAATATTACTGACACAACTCTACTGTCTGGTGTAAATTAAGACTATTGTCTTTGTTTGCATTCTCTGTCAGGAGTGTATAATGAAGAAAAGCTCCAAAGAAAGTGCTGTCACGGAGCAACTTACTAGTGCACCCAAAGGTATGACTGCAGAGGTGCCGTGTTTTAACCAGCCCCAGTAATACTGCAGGGGAAGACCAAGAATTACAATTTATATACAGAAAGAAGTCTAGCTAGTAGCCTACACAGATATCCATGCTGCTGCACCGTCTCTTCTGGTGCTTCATCATTTAGCCTTGCTGAGGCTATTGAAGATGTGCCTGTCCATACTGCAGGCAGACCCCCTAGTTACTCTGCAAGAGCAGCAAAAGCTGACCCAGTGGAAGCACAGATTTAGTGCTTAGAGGCAGTTTTCATTACAGTTTGGGGAAACAGGAATCTCAACGAACAAATGTGCCAATCAGCCAACTCATATGAATAGATAAAATATCACATCCCTATATACCAGCCTATGGATCCCTCTGCCTAACACAGCTAAATATTCTCCAAAACAGTGGAAATATTTCTAGAAAATGCTTGTCACCACAAATCTGGTTTAGATACCTGTCCTACAAACCTTTCTTAATCTCCACACATTCACCCCACCTTTCAAATACATTAGTTCCTATGGCAATGAGGATGTCATTGGCATGGGAGAGCTCAATAGCACTCATAATCCCTCTTTAAAGTCCATGCATAAAATAGAAAGTTATTTATATTATGGTTTGTCAAATAAAGAAAACATTTATGGGCCAGGTTTGGATCTGCTGATGTGGGTGGGAATTTTGCTACTGCCTTCAGTTGCATCCAGTATGGTCCTTATGCTGCACACCATATGTCTTGCTAACCACCACACAATCCCGCACCCGAAACTGCTAGCTCCTCTCTTTTTTGGAAGGAGAACTAGTGAGACTGATTCATGCAAAGTACCCTCATAGTTTATAACAAAAATTAAAAACATAATTATTTTTAGGAACTCCTCAGCGATAGGAAATTCTAGACTTCAGAGAGAGATGCCAGATTATCTAGTCCTTGACTTCAGAAAAAAGGTTTCCGCAGGTACTGCAGTCTTCTGTTTCATGTCACTGCAGTCACCTCTCACTGACTCCTGGCTGCCATTTTAAAGAATAGCATGGGAATTATTTCAGACATGTAGAAGATGGGGTGTGATTCTGTTTGAGATCTCAGTGGGTTGCAGAGATGAAATTGGTGATTGTGAAAAATCATCCTACATGTTTTCCATATATTTCACATGTCATCCCACAAAAGGAATGAAAATAGAAGAGTCCCTTTTACTGAAGCTGTGAGAAGAAGAGGATAGAAATCAGAGAGGTGGGTAAAGTGTGCCAGAATGCCTCCATCTTACACAAGCCATTCCAGAAAAACCAGAGAGCAGTCTTCTCCTACACCCAATATTTCTAAAAACCTATGACCCTTGATCTTAGAGTGTGAGAAAAATCTATCACACTAGTACAATGTCTTCATTATTTATCAGGTACAAGCAGTGTGCTCAGGATAGAGAATAATTTCAGAAAGAATAGGACCACTCCCAAAGAAAGCCCAAGAAAGCTAGAAGTGGATTCAACACCCAACAGTAAGTAAATAAACAGCATTTTGGCTTGTGTGAACTGGCAGAACAGTATTACTGGAGTTTTGAACACAGTACTTTGGAAGAAGATTCGGAAAGAGTGAGCGAGTTCACCATGAATTGCAATGAGGAAAGACTTCCACATGTAAAAGCAAGCACCAAGACAACCACGTGAAAAGAGCTTTATTCCAAAATGCTCTCAGAGGCTCCTGAAAAATACTGCCTGAAACTCACCAGCCTCTTGAAGTCTCTCTAAGATAGTTTGCAGCATCCCACTGGGACACTTAGAAGGGGCAACCCCACATATGAAGGCAACCAAGGTTCTTGCAGAGGGATCATATTAAATCTCAAGAAGCAGCATGTGTTTGCCACGATCCAGCTATCTGGTAGCAAAGGGTGCTAAATTTCAGAAATTCAGTGCTAAACAGGGAAGGCTACAAGAAGTTTTAACGTCTTACATTAACTTTTTCTTGAACTCTATTCAGCTCTGCCTGACTCTTTATGCAATATGGGACATATTGATACGTGTCAGTTCTGTCTGGAGGGATGTACCAAAAATATATCAATCTTGGTACATTATGAGACTGTATTGAATATTAAATTGTTATTCTACATAGGCAACACATTGCCTAGGTTGACTCACACATACAAAAGGAAATGTCTGACTTAATTTCTGTCCTTTTTATGTCATTTCTCTGCATTTCTGTCATTTTAAGAAGAATCTGGTCCATTTTCACTTGATGCTAGTTTCTTGTGAAAGAGAAACAGTGACATCCTGTGGTTCGACTGTAGGAAAAGTGGATATTTTATCATTACCCTTTCTTGAATGTATTTTCTCTATTTCTATACAATTTAACAAGAATAATATAGATTTTGGCTGTGAAAAAAATTGATTAGATAGTCCCAAACAGATCTCTACAAGTGCAATAGGCTTTCTGTATATCTAGGATTACACGAATCAGGAAATTTAAGACATTTAATAAATGTGAAATTATATTCTTTGTTTCATGCTAATCAAAATAGACTAGGGCTATTTAAAAGTAGATAATAATAAAAACAAATAATTTAGACAATAATAATAATTTTAAAATAGATGTGAAAAGTGGCTTTTGAAAAACAGTCACATCAGGCCTAGAATCTAGCCTTTTCTTTCACAAACACCTTTAGGACTTACTGTCTTTGGAAATATGTTGATTACCATTGTTACCAGAACGTATTTGAAGGAATAGACCTTAATCGGAATATGATGGCATATCTCCAGGGTAAGCTGAGAGCACTAGCAAATGTAATAATTGAGCGAAGAATAGTCATATTCATGAAGAAAAAAAAAGGAAATTATTCTGATATATTGATTTAAAAGGTAATTTCCTCAGATGAGATCTTTAAACTATATTACTTTGGTCATTTACGGATCTTCTGATGACTCTCTACTGACAGAAATAGTATCTCCAGACAGAGCTGTAACAATTTAAGATAATGATGTACTAAAAACAATGCCAACAGAACTCCACAAAGAACGTATTAATGTCACATTACTATAGGAGAAAAGAACTTCAGAATTCCTTCCCCTTGGCATAAACTTATTGTCATGTACTGGAGATGTCCTTAAGGACTTGTCTTAAGACTCTATTTACTTTTCAGATGTATAAATCAGAAAAACTATTTCTGCAGTTTTCCTCATACAAGATTCACACTCTGGATTTTTTTCCCCAATATATTTTGTGCTGTTTGCATATTTCTCAGTTATCGGGTTGTCCCTTACTTAAATTTAGTTTGGTTTTATTAAGATTCCCAGAGACACATAGTCACTGCAACTGTTACACCATGGCTCTCCAGTTTCTGCTATAGCTCTTGACGGTGGCAGCAATACAAAGAGCAAATGTTCTTCTGTCCCTTGACTTCCCAAATACAAATGGCCAGTTGGGTGGGTGACAAGGATGAAGAATGAAGTTGGAAAAGAAAACAGCTTGTTCAGACAGAAAGGTTGAAATGTGTTTCTTGAGCAAAAGTGATTTTCTCCAGAACTCCCATTTCACGACTTTTTTCCCCCTTTCAATGCAAATAACCTTCAAAGGCAAAAGCAAGTTTATAGAAAAGGGGGCACTTCGACTTGATGTCAGTGCTGTGAGGATGCAGACATCCTTGATGGAAGGCGTGAATACCAAACCATAAGCTATAAAGGAAGCATTGTTGCCAGTGGATTATTTATAACCTTTCTTATAATTCAAAAGGTACACACTTGGATAGGGTCTTTTTTTTAATATAAACCCAAACAAACAAGTAAATCCCCCCATACAGCATGGAGAATATTCACAGAGATTGCTAATTTCAGAGACAAAAGAACATGCCATCTAACATTTACATGTATTTCATTATGTTTGATTGGCATATGGTGATCCACAAGCTTGTTGCTAATATAGTGTCTGTGTCTTTTAATTAAACTGATGGTCTTAAAAAAGGTACCTGGTCTCCTGAGTGAGGTATAATCTCTTCAATTTGAATATTGCCTAGTTTCACACCAGCACTGTGGTAGTCTTAAAATTGGTCCAGAAGTTGCTTCAGAACAATTTTTAAATATAGGCTTGTAAAATTATAGCAAAGGACAAACCAAAACTATAACTAGGGATTTCCCCAAAGAAACATGAAGCAAAAAATAGCACAGGCTATAATTCAAATTGTCAATTAGATTTGAAAATTAAGTTTTTTATTTCTACGTACTCCTTCCACTAATCTGTTTGTGAACTTTTGACTGTCAGCTGAGAAACAAAAAGAGAGGAAAACTAGACTCTTTTGAACTAGAGATTTAATAACTCCCTCAGGTCACAGTGCTCATTATAAAGCGAATGAAGTGCTGGTTCTTGGGCAACAGAGCAAACATCTGCATCCTGCAACAAGCCAGGTGCTCTAAATCAGGGCAAAACCAAAGCAGCCCAAGCAGCAAAATCTGAGCATGTCCTCTGTCTCTCCAGCCTGCCTGGGTCCCTGCTATGATTGTGTCTGCAGCTGGAGCAACCTCCCAACCGAATAAGCACACCTGGAAACACTGATGGGCAGCAGCTGTCTGGCACCCACAGCGAAATTCCCAGCAGGCATCAGGTGTTTGCCTGACTATTCCTAGGGGAGCTGCATGCATGTGCACTGTGCAAGCTTTAAAATGTCATTGTTAGTTTGCGTGTCAGTGAATAACATTTAGGACTTGAATTGAAATGACAAGGGAAAGTAGCATTCTGCAAGAGGTTCTGTTATTGGCAAAAATGCTTCACTGCATTTTTATTGTGAATTTCATTTCTGTAAATCTTTCAAGCCTCTCTCCTTGTGCACAATAAAATTGTAACTTGCACACAGCTGAAAACTGTGCACACCTATCACTATGAGCAATGCACCGTGTCTATTATATTCTCTTTCCTAAACAGTGCTTTACCAAAGTACAGAACTGATTTTCACACATTTCTTCAAATAATTCTTTATAATAGCAGTTTATATGAGCTGCTTATCTGCTCTGTTCTTCCAAATCTGCATTTGCCTATCAAAACCAAATACTGCCGACTTCCTGACTCCCAAAATGAAGAGAAACATTCAAGATAATCACTATAGTAGGCGCCTATTTACACAGAGGTTTGCATACATATATACTTCTTAATGCCAGCAGTGTATGTGTAGGAATATTCACAGCCCTGCAGATATCCTCATGAACAAAAACTTTCACACTTGAATGTTTGCAAGTCAAAGGCAGAGCAAATGCCACCAAAGGCTGCTTTTATGAATGGGGCTCATGTGGTTTTATTTTACTCAAAAGGTTTATGCATCTGGGAGTTACGTTGCATTGCTTGAACGGTGCATTTTTGCTTTGATATGATTTCATTCTCAGCTTGGTCCAGGAGTCATGTATTAAACACTTACTTTCTTTCACTGGGTGAACAAAGCATTGGTTTTGCTCATATTGCCTGTGTCCCAGTCCGTAAATGCACAACAGATATCTTCCAACTTCTACAAAAACAGCTCTTGGGTAAATCATATGTAAGAAAGAATGTTCCCCACTTGTCTGGGTTGCCCCAGGCATGTCCTCTTTTTACCCTCATGATGAATCTTCAGATGTAAGAAGTCCAAAAGCAACCAGAAATCCGACATTGTGTACATGTGCCATATGCCTGATCCTCCCTGTATTTTATAGACTGTACAGATGACAGTAAATGCAGTGTGTACTGGATCCATGTGACTGACTATGCGTGCACAGCTGCATAGCACATGCGGAGTACATCAGACATGCTGAGGTTGGGATGCACTTCCAGTCCATGTGTAGGCCATCTGGGTAGTGCATGCACACATATTTCTGGCCAGGAAACCCTTGTCACAAATACGGCAGTCATAATCTAATCCAGGAGCAGATCTGGAAACAAGTGCAAATCACTGCAGCTCTTCCACTTCCTGCCTTAGGCACGTGTTCGCCATTGCAGATCAGAGATGTACTACCTGTACCCTGGGGGTTGGGAGCAGTGGTTCCAGCTTCATGTTCCTGACCCTTTGAGAGAGGGCACCAGGCAGAAACCTAATCCTTTTACGGAGAGAGACATGGTCAGTACTACTTTCGTGTGTGGAGACCAGGATCGGTTGCTGAGAATCAGATACATGTAACATCTCCCAACACAGCTTAGCAGTTTAATAGGCAAAGCCACTCTGAAACCCTTTGCCGCACTGAAAGC
The DNA here is from genome assembly GCF_000710305.1 of Buceros rhinoceros silvestris. Lineage (NCBI taxonomy): Eukaryota > Metazoa > Chordata > Aves > Bucerotiformes > Bucerotidae > Buceros > Buceros rhinoceros. The sequence continues at coordinate 8,219 of NW_010406418.1, read as the reverse complement.
CTCCTGTGAACTATTTGGCATGTCTTTGACCATTTCACAGGATTACTTGATATAAACATCGAGCATTTGCTGCTTGCTGTCACAAAGAGCTCTCCAATTAGTCATCCACAAATTAGTGGTAAAAGTAAACATGCTTTGCCGGTCTTTTTTGCCTCTCTGTTTTTGTGCTCGCTGATGAGAAGAACCTGCTTGTTATGGATGGATGAGCTTTTCTCAAATGTATGCCTTTTCTCAGGGCGTTGTCTACAAAACTGGATTGTGGTCTTAATGCAACATCAGCTTGGCATTTCTGTACTGTAAAAGAGGTTCACATTTGATTTAACCTTTGCTTACATTACATGTGACTTTTGGATAAGGAGGTTTTTTAAGTATTTTTTTCTTAAAAATTATTTAATAAATCAGATTATAAAGATGGCTTTCAGCCTTAGAGTCACCTCAGCAAATGTATTTGCCAGAGTTACAATTATCCATCAGCCTTTCCAGGAAATAAGTACCAGAGAAATGTGTGTCACTACACCTAGATTTATGTCAGCTGGCCATCTCACAAATTCAATTAAAAAAACCTGTATAAACACACACACATATAAATATTCAATAAATTTCAAGAAAAATAATGCAGTGGCTTAATGAGCATTGACAGTAAATATTACAATTATTACAATAGTATTGCTATAAATTATGCTACAAATTTAAAGTCATTGAGAAGCTAAACCAGCCAAGGCAACCTTGACTCTGATCCACATCTCCTTAAGTCTTCCCTGCCATCCAGAGGGACCTGGACAAGCTGGATAAGACGGCCTATATGAACATCATGGAGTTCAACAAGGCCAAGTGCAACATCCTGCACCTGCGTAAGGACTTGGGGTACTGTTGGATGTGAGCCAACAATGTGAGCTCGCAGCCCAGAACACCAACTGTATTCTGGGCTGTGTCAAAAGAAGCACGGTCAGAAGCTTGAGGGAGGTGATCCTGCCCCTCTAGTCTGCTCTGGTGAGACCTCACCAGGAGTACTGTGTCCAGCTCTGGAGTTCTCCCCATAGGAAAGACAAGGACCTGTTGGAGGGGGTCCAGAGGAGGGCCACAAAAATGATTGGAGGGATGAAGCACTTCTGCTATGAGGACAGGCTGAGAGAGTTGGGGTTGTTGAGCCTGGAGAAGAGAAAGCTCTAGGGTGCCCTTACTGCAGCCTTTCAGTATGTAAATGAAGCCCATAAGAAAGATGGGGACAGTCTATTTAGCAAGGCTTATTGCATCAGAGGGTAATGGATTTAAACTAAAAGAAGCGAGATTTAGACCATATATAAGGAAGAGGGTTTTTTACAGCTAGGGTGGTGAAATACGGGACCAGGTTGCCCGGAGAGGTGGTAAATGTTCCATCCCTGGGAACACTCAAGCACAGGATGGATGGGGCTCTGAGCAACCTGCTCTAGTTCAAGATGTCACTCAGGTGGGGTTGGAGTAGATGACTTTTAAAGATTACTTCCAACCTAAAGCAGACCATGATTCTATGACGTTAAGTCACCTAGCTATACTGCAACAGACCATCTGATCAGCAGTTTGTAAGTTGGACAGTAACTTATATTAAGCAAGTTAAAGGTCTGTACGACAGAGGCACAGATTTGTTTTCAGTGATGGTACATTGTGCCTCTCAGTATGTGCAGCAATGGTGGTAAGTCGAGGGGTAAAACCCAAGATGTTTGCTTTCTTCTCTTGGCAGCAGATATTTGAAAGCTTTGGTAACATTACTTCAGGGTTAAAGGTAGTCTCAATAGCTCCACATCTTCTGATTTTCATCATTGTTAGAGTATAGTGATCAATTACATGCAGATTTTCTGGAAAAGGTGGATTTGGTACTGTGTCCAGTTCTAGGCTCCCCAGTACAAGAGAGACTTGGATATGCTGAGAATGTCTAATGAAGGGACACAAAGATGATTAAGGGACTGGAGCCTCCCTCCTATGAGGAAAGGCTGAGAGACCTGGGATTGTTTTGCCTGGAGATGAGGAGGCTCAGTTGATCTCATCAATGTGTACAAATATCTGGAAGCAGAGTGCAAAGAGGATGGAGCTAGGCTTTTTCCAGTGACAGTGCCAGAGGCAATGGGCACACACTGGCATACAGGAGATCCTCTCTGAACTCTTACTGTGAGGGTGACAAAGCACTAGCACAGATTGCCCAGAGAGACTATGGAGAGTCCATTTTCGGAGATACTCAGAAGCTGTCTAGACATGGTCCTGGGCTCCTGCTTGAGCAGGAGAGGTTGGGCCAGATGACCTCTGACCAGAGGTCCCTGCCAAGTTCAGCTGGTCTGTGATTCTGAAAAATGCTGGATTTTCCAGCAGGAAATCTTTGCAATTTTTAGTGTCCCATATCATTAATTTTATTCATCAAGTGAGGCAGTTTGTAACAGGTATAGCTTCAGGAAAGGACAAGCCAACTGAGGACAATTGTCTTTTCGTGGCCTCACCACGGCCTGATCGATTGTTTCACTGCCACAGCCAGCCCTGTAAGAAGATAGAAGTGAGCATCACGTTGGAACTCAATGGGAACTGTAACCATGCCTTTGTAAGAAAGCTCAGGCCTCTAGACTACTGCGGCTCACAGTATAGCAGTTAGTCAGGCGAACACAAGGACCACTTCAGTGTTTTATTCATTGTTCCTTCTAGCCCTCATGTTGCTGGCATGTCTGCTTACTCAGAGAAAATCGCAGCTCTTATGAGCTGTAAGCACCATGAGAGTAACCTGAAGGAATGAGACCCCCACACAAAGAACATGCTGTTTTACTTAGACGCTTTTTCAGGAAAATGAAAAAAAAAACCTTAAAACAACATGTATGCCGTCAATGCAGTTTCCCTTGGATTAAAACCAGAACATTAGACACATTTTTAATCAGTTTTGCTGTCCCTGGGGGTGTTAATATTTGGCATTCTCCCTCTTTCAATTAAGAGCTGGTTCTCTAGTTCTTAAATAAAACTAGTCAGGAAATTTCCATGAAAGCTTTCTCGTAGAAAATGCATTTTCTACAAAACAACTTTTCTGTGAGGAAATATTAATAAAATTCCTTGAAGTTTCTGTATCTTCACTGGGTAACACTGACTCCAAGGGAAACATTCTGGTCATGGTCACAAAAGTCATAGCGATACCTCACGGGAGTTTAGTTCAGATAATACATGCCCCAGCTCTTCTTTTTGCAAAAGCTTCCTTGCCTGAGCTACACCATAGACATTCCTGAAACTGAAACATCAGAAAAGATCTGGTTGAGTTGGAGGCCCCAAACCACAGTGGAAAAATGGGAATGATGCATTTGAACTACACTTCCCACGAGGAATCAGAGTCCCTCTGTCTCCTGAGCTAAAATGTTCAAGTCAACAAACCAAAATTAGATATTTTTAATTGGAAATGTTAAGGCATTTAAATTCAGTTAAAGGAATTGAAAGGATCTGCTGAAATGCATTTTAACTAGTTCTGTAAAACGACTGATTCATCGTTTTCCTCCTTTTAAAAGCAAAGACAAAAAGTCTCTCAGGGTTGTTTTTTCACCGTTATGTGTGAAGCAAGGGATGAGAGAAACCTGACCTGTCTCAGAAAGTTATGTCCCAGGCTGCTAAAGCTTGTGGTCAAGATGGGCCAATAGTTCTTCCAGTCTGTTCTCCTGCACTTCACAAAGTGCAATGTTTGATCCAGTCTTCACACACTGAGCGAGCTCAGTAACGTGTGACTGAAGTAAAATTTCTGTCGAGTAAACACAAGCCTTCCTGAAAAGCAGTCAGTCTTGTTTAGGTCGTATCACCATTTTTTTTGGTATTGTGTTGCAGCAGTCACTTTCCCTCGCTGCTCAGAGTATGTTACACGTTTTCTTCTGATTTCACCTGGTCAGAGCTTGCTGTCATAACTCTTATTGTGGCCATATCCATTTGATTAAAGGTTACCTCAACACCTGTCTTTTCATTCAGGTAAGTACACTGAGCTTGAAGTTTGTGAAGGCAAAGAAACCTCTCTAGCTGTCAGATAATTTGTTTACTCTTTTTCCTCCTTTTCCTTTAATCCTTTTTTTCTGATTGCTCAACAACATGTTCAAAATGTTGGCTGCAGGCCCCTCTGCCATGTTCTCCCACTAGTCTCACACTGTATGCACAGGAGAAATGTAACTCCTAATTTCTCCTTATCCCCGACCTTTTTGTTTAGGGACTCTATAAGTCATTTGGGCTCAACATCACAGCAATAAATTGTCATGAACTTTAATGAGTTCCCATGTCCTACGTCTTATGTTCCCTGCCTTATAGCTATGGTCCTTTACACGTACTTTATAAACTCTACTAAGGGCAGTCTATACAGATTACTACAATTCTCTCTCGATGAATTTACCATACAGGAATAAACTTAATATATTCTATGCTCCAAAAAATAATACGAACTTTGACTTCTTTTTCCATAAAATATTCCATTCTCTTGAGACAAGGACTTTTATGAAGTGCTAATATGTCCATTCTTTCTTCCCCCTCCTCACCTTTTTTTTTTTTGACAGAACAATACAAAAAAACAGCTAGAATTAAGTCAGATTAAAGGGCAGTGGAGATAAGTTTTCAAATTATTATTTTTTCCCTCGCCCAATTTTTCCTCTTCTCCTCCCCCCCCCATTTCTACAGAATAATGTAATATGCAACCGTGATCAACTCTGGAAGAAAGAAAAGAAGCAAAAAAGCCTAGGATGGTTTTCCATAGGGAAACAGATCTTCTGTTCTGCTTTATGCTTTGTAGAAAGAACAAAAAGGAATAAGTACAAAAGGTACAGGAGCTCACCAAGAGAATCAGACTGGGGAGACTAAGAAGAAAAACAGATCTGTAAAGTCTGAGCTACTGAGATGAAAGAAACTCTCACGTTTCTTCTCAGAAATAACTGCACTGCAGTCAGTGAAGGCAGAAGAGCGCAATGCACTGGGGTCCTGGTCTGGTCTTGCAGATTGAGTTGGAGCAGAAGGGAGCACTTTGAATTCCCCCCAGATGGAGGCAAACATCTCAGTGCTCCTGAGGGCTCAATGCTAGCAAGACGACAGGAATCCACCCTGAACTAACCTTTGAAGAATAAATACCAGTGGTTAGGCTTGCATAGTAACTCTTCTCTGGAAGAGGACTCTAAACCTGTAACGCCACCTGATTATATCTCAGTTGATGTCAGAGCAATTCTGACTTAGGATACTGACAGCGAGAACTCTTCCCATGCACTTGCCAGCCAAGCTACTTTTAACCCTCGCTCTTTAGAGTCTTGGCTGTAACAAAGCCACCAACAAAATTCCCATAGATTCCCATACATACAAAATTTCACCCACTGTGCATTTGTGCTATTCCACTGTTAATAAAAGCTCTACAAGCACATCCAATTACAGCTGAAAAGAACCCAGTTCTCTTCTGTTGTCCTTGGTTCTGCATCTGACAAGGTTGAAAACCACACCAGCAGGGTCTATCTAGTTAGAGGGGAACAACACTCCGTTCGATGAAATATTCCAAAGAAAGATAGTGTTTTTGCACCCCTGCTTTTCAGCTGAGGACACTCAAAGGTGAGAGAAAGCTAAGAGTGACAGTGCTGAGCTTTCAGTGCTTGAAGGGCTTACAAATAAAATAAGGTGGTGTTCCCGACTTTTTCATGCCATGTACATATGAAGAGCTCTCCCTCTTCACCCAGTGTAGTCAGTAAGTAGCTCTCCAGAGTTTATTAGACCAGTTCTCTTGTACATCAGCTTGGAAACAAACTGCTTTCGTTTGTGTTTTTTAATTTTAAAGGAGCAGCATACTGTTTATGTGTTGACTTTGTGTGTGCCTGTGTCTATATGTAAATCGATGTAGAAAAGATTAACATAACGCTTGGGTTAATCATTTGAATAAGAGGCAATAGAAGCAAAACCCCAAACTGTTGCCTTCACTTCACTGAAGTTACAGAAAAGCATGACAAGGAGCAAAACCCAAAGCCACACTCAACCCTGGTAATGCCAGTGAACATTACACCAGATAAGCTGTGAGACCAAGCCAAGGTCTGAAGAGTTAAAAGGTCAGGAAGGTAAAGAAAATCAGGGCCAGTACAAGCTTTATAAGTCAGTAAAGAATTTTAGAGCCATATGCTGCTTAACAGGCACCAGGGTAGAAGGAACGTGAGACTGGAGAAATATGATCTGTAGATCAAGTCCTAGTAACAATTCTGGCAGCAGCAACATTCAAAACCATCTGCAGCCAGTTTAGCAAACAATCTGGAATACCACCAGGAACAAATTAAAATAGTCAATCCTGGAAGTCATGAAAGCCTGTATGAACAAGAGCCTGAGCAAATGAAATGGTGTTTTCTTGAGAATATCTTGCAATATTCTCAAAAACATCAAAAGAATTTTTTTGCCGTCTCTTTCATGTGAAGACAAAAAGCTGAAAGGAGAGTCATATGGGTTAGCAGAAAGAAACGCGTTTTGGCACTGGAGCTCCAAAGCAATCAAAATGCCACAGATTTCACTGGCAGCAATATTAATACAAGCCAGGAAGTCCTCCTGTACACTGCAGGGCCTCAGACCCTGATATTCCACTACACTTAGCACCACATGTCGAGTGCAGGAGCTGGGAAGCAAGTGTGCTGAGAAATCCCACGGAGAGGGGTGTGGGTGAGAAAACTGGCTAGCACATGCGGTGCTCCGACATACAGCAACTGAAACTCTCACTACATGGATCTCATTGTGAGCACCTCCCCCAGCAAGTGAAAAAAAGTGTATGTAAGAGGTTAGAAGTTTAGGATGCAGTGCCAACAGGAAACGGAAAGGGGGAGAGAAGCAGAAAACCAGACGGGTGTAGGATCTGCAAGGAAACACATCTCCATGATTGTTATCCAACGAGGAGCGCTGCCTTGTCAGTTGTCTGGGATGGCAAATCCTCACAAGAAGAAGTGTCTTCACAAAGGCCCACACACTGGACACAGCACTATCAGGGATCTCCTTTGTGGACTAGAGTAACTCTTCTGGGGGACTTCTGTCTGCTAAGTTTCACTCCAGGCATGAGAGGCAGCTCCCACTCCTGCTGCTCTACCACCACGCCCCTGCTCCGCCCTGGCTGCGAAGGCAAAGCCCTTCCGACTCAGTACTCCAACTCACCCTTCTTTTCACCTTAGAAGAGAGGAGAAGGTTTTCAGTTGTGTGTTTGTCTGGATTTTTTTAATCAAAAGGAAAGCTGAGCTCCGTCCAAATTCCTGACACTTCAGATTCTCACCGATTTAGCTGAACATGGGGACCTATGGAAGAGCTCTTTCCACAAAGCGGTTTTGACCCACCAGCACAGATGGAGACACAGAACATACAATCTGGGCCAGGTTCTCATTCAGACACTGCAGGATGCAAACAGCCAAGTTTCATGCAGTGTCTATGAAAAGGGACATTAGCATGATATTAGGGGTTTTTTTGAGCAGCCAGGAGAACACCATTAGAACAAAAAATCAACTTCAGATTAATTGCATTGCTACTCGTTTGGGTCATGATCCTCTCAGCTTTGTTACTCTGGAATCAATATATATTAAAGCAGAATATTGCCCACTTTAATTGCAGTTATAAATCCTATCTTCTTTGCCTTTGACTGGCGAGGGTGAGATCAAAGCCAGTCCTGGTCCCAGTCTCAGGTCCCCGTCCTGAGAAGGGTTTGTTGTGCTCAGGGGTTGCTGTCGCAGTAGCAGAGCTGTGATGGAGCTGGCTCATTCCCAAACCCTGCTGCTTCTTTGCTTTGCCCAGGAGAAGGGTGTTAAGCTCACAACGCAGCCAGGGCTGGTCTCGCGCCCAGCTGCGAAGAGCCCCACCGCTCCCACTGGGTGACTGTTTCATTGCCTTTCTCTCCCTGTGGGTTATGACGTGGCCGTTCTTTATTTAGCCCTAAATCTGCATTCAGAACAAAATAAAATAAAATGAAGAGTGATTTACATCCAAGAAAGTGTTTTCCGAAGACGGTGGTAGAGGAGGGGAAGCAGAGCAGGCGCCTATAAAACACTATTTCAATTTGTGTATCAAGACTTTTATTAGCGAAGCGGATGGCAGACAGCACTCCGGGCTGATGAAGTTCACAATAAAAAAACCATGGAGACTGTTCTCTGGCTTTTTAATTGTCCTTTCTAAATCACCCATGGTATGGATTTTGGAATTAAGTGGTTTAAGAGCTGACTCGAGTGAATGGTTTTGATGGTGGTTTTATTCAAATGAAGGACAAGCTG
>NW_010406417.1:1251-1681 GCF_000710305.1 Buceros rhinoceros silvestris | reverse complement strand
CCTCCCAGTAACTCCCCGTCCATCACAGTCACCGCCCAGTGACTCCCAGTGCCCTCCTGTGCACCTGTGATAAAACGCTGACTGTGTGACTGGCGTAGGATGCACGAAGAGCGTAAAGCAGCCAGTCACTTGACTGTCACGTTGTGCTTCGAGATGTCCCAGGGCCCCCATCACTTCGCGGAGTCAAGGCAGTTGGCTTCAACACGCGTGGTGCTTTGTGCTCCAGGGCCCTCCGACACCAGCTCAAAGCGAGCTCCTGCCCCCAGGGCTGCTCAGGAGGCAGCCCTGTCACAGCAGTGACAGCAGAGCAGATCCCCACAGCAGGGCTATAAACTCCGCAGCCGGTGTGTAGACACCACGGTCTGTGACCACTCAGCAGGGAAGAGGAGGAGAACTGGCCCTCTAAACCGTTGCCGTGCTCCCAGAGAGT
>NW_010406417.1:0-589 GCF_000710305.1 Buceros rhinoceros silvestris | reverse complement strand
AGCCGGCCCTGCCGAGGCAGAGAGAGCGGAGCAGGCCCCCACAGTGGGGGCTGTGATCTCCCCAGCCGGTCTGTAGACACCACGCACTGTGACCCCTTGGCAGGGAGAAGGCAGCGGTTGGTCTCAATAAAAACCAGAACTCTGACCAACGGGAGGATTTGCAGTTTTTAACCAATGGAAAGGACTTTATCTGCTCTCTCAAAGGACACAGTTTGACACACGCTGGATCAGGGAGCGCTGCCTTTGTGGCTCACCAGCCAGCACCCGCCTTGTGCCCAACCGGAATAAAGTCACTACCTCGGCCCTGTGTGTCCGATTGGCTCATTGCACAGCGGGGAAACGGCCCCTGTTTGGAACAAGAGTGTTACGAAAATACCCCGCAGACACTTATAAAAATAATACAGGTTTTATTAGGTTCCCTTAAACAAGTTCGAATGATGTCTGGTCAGGAAATTTCTACACAGAACAATACCTTATACGTAACTGACAACTTAAAACGAGGGAAAAACCGGTTTCGCAAGTAAACCAGCTCCCGATTTAAGTCCAAATACCTTCTCCTTGCCAATGCAAAGAGAACTATTTACCAACA
>NW_010406416.1:6899-19089 GCF_000710305.1 Buceros rhinoceros silvestris | reverse complement strand
GAGGCGGACGGGCACCGCTGCTTGCAGGCAGCAGCGGGGTCCTGAGGGTCGGCTACGAAGCAGCTTCCTAGAGAACCTGCAAACTAGACAATCGAGTGTAAGGGAGAAAAACAAACTCCCCCAGGCTGCTTCAATAGTCAAGTGGCAAATAAATTTGAATTCAGCTGCTTGCGTCGTCAACTTTTTTCCGTCTGAGTTCCACTGGACAAAGCCATCTTGCTGTAAAGACTGCCTGCAAAAAACAGTGGGAGTGCTGAACCCCGACTCTGTGTTGGGTGTGCTGACACACGCTCACTACAGATTAACGGGAGAGAATTGGGCACCGCGAAGAGCTCCGATATTTGGACATTAGCTACCTGCTGTCGAGGGAGACTGCTAATAAACCATCCCGTGTAAATCAGCAGCCCTGCTGCGTGCAGAAGGTGTGCTCTACTTCACGGACTTGAGGAGAGTGGGTCAGGTCTGACTGCGTGAAAGAGTGGTCTTCTGCCTGAGGGAGGGTAAGCCTTCCATTTATCCTCTTCATTCTCTTTCCAAGAGCAAAGGCAGGGTTTAGGTTCCACCACCTTCCCACAGAAAGGGTGAAACAATCCCAAATTGACTCCAAATACTGAAGTAGGATCATGGGCTGGTACATAAATGCCACAGAGGTTCTTAGCCTTGACGTGTCCTGCTGCTTTCTCACACACACAAGTTCTCTGAGCATGCCACAAGTGTAATTTTAATTTGGTTTCATGAGATGGGCTTGCATGGCTCCTTCCTTCCTACATGAGAAGGAGCTTCTGCAACAGGAAGAAATGCAAAACATAACTGTACCAGCCATTTGTTACACATGTCACTGCTTGTATGCTCGAAAACGATGGAATATTTTGGTTCTACAAAGTCTGCATAATACAGGAGAACAATTTCAGATTTTGGTTTTAAGATCAGAATCACAAAGCAGCATGAGGCAGTGAAAGGTCTAGGAGGCTAATTAACATGTCTGTTACCTTGGGTGAGATTTGTAGTAGCTAATGATTTCTTGATCCATCAGAAAACACACAGCAGCAGACAATGATTGCAGCCTTACACAGGAGGAATTCCGTCTAGAAACGAGCCTATTTTCTTAGCGCTGTTAGGATGACTTGGTGTCCTAAGTCTGCGATTCCACCATATGAGCCAGACCGTAATGTTTTACTCTCCTGAGAAATGTATGGCATTTGCAGCAAAACTCATTGTATTTTCCAGCTTAAAGGAACAACTATGCCCATTTTGTTGCCTCCTCTCAAGGGGATTTGAACAAATTAGTGAAAATAAGGTTATCGTAAGTATTTTATTTGATATAAAAGTCAGCTTTGTGGTCTGAGTACATTCAACCATTCATTTAAGTAGTTCACATCCTTTGTCATTGCAAGTTCACATGATGAATTTTGTATTTTGATCACTTGTTCAGCTCAGAAATAATTAAGCCAGTCCTGAGACACAGAATCAAAGAGAACATCTGAAACTTTACACTCACTAAGGCCCAATTCTGTACCAGCAGATACAAAAGTGCCATAAATTTTGATGAGAATTTCTTTTTAGCAGAGGCTGCAGATCCCTATGTGCCCAACTGGTTCTTCAGTTAAATGCAAAGAGCAGAAAGAACTTCTTGTCAATGATATCTGGTAGATCAAGACCTGAATGTCTGAAAAATGCTATTAAAAAATTAAATCAAAACTTCTTGGGGAAGGAAAAAAAAATTGTAAATTGACCTAAAATACACTGTAGGAACCAATCGTATCCAGAACTCTCAGAGCTGAGTGGGCTTTTTTGAGATTGTATTTCTTTATAATTATTTCTCGTCCATCAAAGCCTGAAGAACACCATTTTATTTCTAGTTTCTAGGAATTCATGCAACTTGGTTCTAGTTTACCTCTAGCATTAGGTTTAGAGCTAGCCGAGGTTGGAATTATGAGCAAGTACAGGTCAGTACTATCTACAACATTTCATTTTTAAAAAACCTGAGTAGCAATAGATAATTCAGTTTTAACATAACCTGAGCATCTTGATTTTCTTTTCCACTTTATTTGCTGTACCTTCAAAATCAAGAATCATTACTAAAGGTCTTAATGTCCATCACTTGATGAAAAATTGAATGAGTGACAAGTGAATAATTAACTTTAAGGTGTTTAGGAGTAGTCCAAGAGCCCACCATGCTTTCCTAACGATTCTGTTTCACTGTGTAACGCGTGCATTTGCCACAATTAGAGAGAAGTAAGCCAAGTGCAATACATCGTACTGTTCTTTCCCCAGGAATGAAAATCTAGCCATGTATTTCTGCTAAGTAAGAAAATTAAGCGAGGATGGACTTACAGAAGCACAGCCTAAGAGGTGCAATTTTCATCCCAATGTGAACAAGGAGCAGCTTCCATATCCTTCTGTCTCCCTCAGAAACTAGCTGTAGAGTCTTAACTTCCACTCACATAAGTGTTTCCATGTTTGAATAATCCCCCCATTTTGTCCTCTTCATCTCCCCGGCTACCCGTTTTCATAATATTTGTGTTAAAACGGCATTTTAAACCCCTATTCCTCTGACAGAGTTTCTTAACATTAAGTAATAGCTTCAAAGCTGTCAGAAAGAGCCCGATAAAGGCACTACAGATAGTTTTTCTTTCTGGATGCCTCCCCTAACACAGCCTAAGCAGGAACAGTGACCTCCTCAAACCACACTAGCCTCCAGTGGAGAGTTTTATAAGCTAAAACCTAATTTAATTGGTTAAGTCAGCTGAAGCTGTTCCAGCAGTGGTGGCGCGAGCCACCTGGACATCATCACCTATCAGCTCACATCTGGGGGAAAGGCAGGGTATGTATGGTGTTCTTGTGGCACTGGTAAGGGGTCTGTAATTCCTGCTAGAAATCTAGTGAAATGAGTTGTGTGGGGGCTGTTATGATTTTCTGTGTGTTATTTTTTGTATTGTCTCTTTTTGAGTATGGGGAAGTCTGAGGAGAGGCTGGGGTGGACTTACACCAGTCTGGGGTGAGGAGTGGATGAGGTGTGAGGCAAATGGATCTTCTTACTGGTGTTACTGTGGTAATAATGGATCGACTGTCATTGTTTCCTGTGCTGTTGCTGATCAGGAGGCAGCTCTCTTGTACATATTTGAGGGTGGCAGCCTGTGACTGTTTGTTTGTGCTGGGAGTTAACTGGCACAGCCTACGGAAGTGTCTTGGTGAGAATGCCTGCTCCAGAGGAAACTCTTCTGCAAAAAGGGCTTTGGCAGTGGGTGAGTTACTTACATCCCATAACCAAATGAGAAGTTACAACTGATTACTCTCTGCTTTCCATCATTTTACCTTCAGAATGTTGACTGTGTCTCCCGGCAAGGTCAAACACTTCTGCTGAAATGGGTTCCTAAGTCTTTGGTACCAACTTTTTCCTTTCAGGGTTCCCTTTCCTTCTCAGGAAAAGGCAGGAAAGGGAAGAAAATGAACAGCTGGCAGTAACTTATTAATATTTCAAAATGAGAGGGTGGCATGACAAATGGGTGAGTTATACACTAGCAAGGTTAGTAGAATCTTGGTAGCAAAGCCTCATCCTGCTGCATCTCTGGGGTGCTGGGCTTGTCTGAATTTACCAGAACATACTGAGTAGAGAAAGGTCTGTGCTCAGCAGGAGCTGCTGCCAGCCCTCTTGGCGAGGGCTGAGGAGGCGGTGTTGCTGTGGAGCTGGTAGGCAGGGAGAACCCGTAAGTGTACATGTGCTGCTTTGTTGTTGTCCTTTGTCCTTCTTCCTAAGTGGCCTGTAAGAGGGCAATTTTGTTTGCTCTGGGGCCAGGCTGCTGCCTATGTCGCGATAGCAATCCTGGTAAGGGTTAGACGATGCCGAGCCTGGGGAGCAACGCTGTGGAAGCCATGTGTGAACAATGCTGCTCAGAGAAGGACCGTCTGCTGATGGCTCTAAGGGAACTTGCCCTGTGGTTACCGTATTGCACAAGTGGGTGTTTGAAAATAAGCAACCCAAGACAGACATACCCATCATCTGATTTTTCAAGACAAATAATCTGCGCTTACATTTACTTATTATGTTAGAATAACACTTTTTGTATAGAATTACACAGCTGATTAGAGACATCCATTTACACAAGAGAGTGAGGGAAAAGACAGAATTGGAGGCCTGGGAGGCGGCTGAGATGAGCAAGTGTCTCTCATTGCAGGCCTGTTCTGAAATCCTGTTACTTCACAGGCCTCTTTCATTTTCCCCACAGCAAAACTCTTAGAAATTGGAGCTGGGACTTAAGAGAACATTTTGTTTCTTTGTACGTTATGCCAATTACAATGAGCCATGCCTGTTAGAACACCCTCCTTTTTTCATTGTTAGAGCAATGTTATTTTTACTGCAAGAGCAGATAACCAAAGAATGTCTCTATCAAAAATAGTGTTATAGAAATAAATTGCTTTCATGGTATATTGCACTTTAGCAATGACATTTCAAGTGCTTCAGTGACTTTTTTCTCAATTTTTGTTTTTAGCTTTTTTGTAGGTAGAAATGGAGTATTCTTTCAGTCAGAATGAAATCCTGTAAAAAGATGGTGCTGGATATGGACAAGCTTGACTTTGGTCTGAAGTGCATTCCAGCCTAGGATGCACTATAATTAATAGCTTTTGTACCTTTTACTTAATTTCTGGAACATCCAATAGGCTCATTTAAACAGTCTCAGGTAACAAACACTTGAGACATAGCATTTGTATAAATGTCTGTCGTCGTTTGCAATCGTCTGGTTCTGTTCACTAATCCTCATTAGAGAAGTCTGTAAATCCATTGTTTTAAGTATGCTATTTTTTCCCCCAAAATACTACTTTCGATGTATCTTCCTCACATCACATGAGCTCTGGTTTTCTTCACTGTATTTCCCTATTGGAAGTTTTGTGATGACTTGTTGCATATGCAGTGAAGTCTGAATCTAGGTGACTGCAGGAAGAAGTTACTCCCTAGTCAATCAGAATTCATTTTAGGAAGGTGTAATCTCATGGTAGCAACATAATGGCACTATTAAGAAAAGAGATGTTGGAAATAAGGTGTCTTGCAACAGGAGTAGTAGAATTATTTTGATATTTACAACCAGCCATTTCTCAGCTCCAGGATTGCTGGAGCTAATTCGAGGGAAGGCATGTGGGAGAAATAACTCCACTATTAGTAACTTACAGCGAGGTTAACTTTGGCTGTTTGTGAGCTCGCAGCAAAGTTTCTTCCTTAGCACCTAGCGTTACCTAATTCACCTGTAGGGTTTCATAAACGGAGGTTTGCCACTCCTGGGGTTTGGTTCGTACTGTGTTTCCCAGTATGGGTTCTTGGAAGGCCTCAAGGATTTACAGTTAACTTCTGTTAGAGCATTCACCCTGGGTGACGGTATTTTTTCCCTGACTTCTGTGTATCGGGATGCTCCCTGTCCTGTCAACTTGTGCCTTTTAGCTAAGTGTAAGAACCCCAAACACCTGCTTAAATTAACAATACCTCATGATTCCCCCCCACCCCTGCATTTTAGTTTTTCCTTAGAATGTCTTTTGCTTACTGCTTACATTTTTTTTTTTACGATCCAGAGAGCAGGCAGTTGCCTTTACAATCAATCTGCTTTTTTGTCCTGTGAAATGGGAGGAATGAGGTTAGTGTGGCATTCTGGAAAGCTGTGAGGTTAATATATTGGCCTTTACATTGAAAAAGATTCATGTCATCTTAGGCGAAATGCATTATTTTGCATTTATTTATATGCAAATCTAATTAAACCTTTTGAAAGCAAGACTGTGTCTGTCAGCTCTCCTGGGAGGCGCTGTACAGCTATGTGACTGTTTTGACTACCGAACATGTGTCCCACTACCCCTTTGTTCATGACATCACCTTTTCCCAGGAAACTGTGCAACTAAATGGTGGGGTGGGGGCGAGGTCTCTGAAGTTTTCAGGGGAGTTTTGGAAGTTTTACTCAGGAGCAGAGTCCTGCACGATAAGCATTGTGAGATCAGGCAAAAGTTGATATGGAAAAGATGCTGGAATGGTGCGTGTAGGGTGAAGCACTGTTTTAATTCTGTGGTGAAATACCGCTGTCTTAGCTGTCCTGTATCCATTGGTCCTGGGCAAAGTATGTGATTTACAGGAATCAAACAGCATTAAAGCTGGTCATTTCGCTTCCACTAATACTGCAGCCCTGCTTATTCAGGACTTACTGTAGGTCATAAACAGGAACTGCCATAAGGTGTCAGAATTGCTCCATGTTCAAAGTAAACTGCCCGGAAAACTGTAACTTGTCCAGTCAGAGTCTGCTGTCATTTACAGAGTAATTACAAGGGTGCACAATTTGCAAGTCAAATTACTGAAAAAATATATGATTGCCTTATATGTGAATCCTTAAGGTACCCTGTAACTTTAAAGAAGTTCCTTTTGCAGCAGGAACGAGGGACAGGAAAGAAGTGACAATGGATAGCTTCTTGTTATATAACAAAATAAGGGAGAAGTTAACAAACTGATTTCCAAGACGGCAGGATTCAGAGATGGGTTTACTGGGGGAGATCCGAAGGGATATGAACTTGCACATTATTCCCTGTTTGGCTGGTTTACTTTTTTATGTGCCGTACCCTTGGAACCACATATATTGTACCTGGAACACGACTAGTGCCCATACAGGGATGTGAAGGAGAGGGGAGGTGTCTCCAGCGGCAGCAGCACTGGTTTCTCTGGATTTGCACTAGGATAGCATCAGCTCCATGTCTGGAATTGCACTGTTGCAGCTTGGATCGTATCACAACAATTATATACTGAGTGGTGTGGCCTTCCCAAGGTTTATGCAAGGGAATGAGCTTTCGTGTCTCACTTTTGTACAGCTTCCTAACTAATGCTGTGGTATTATAAGTGTTCTCCATGTGTATTAATCATAGTTCGGGTTCTGAGAGCCTTCACTGTCCCTATAGAAGAATCCTAGAAAATTATAATCTCTCTACAGAATTGTGGATTATAAATTCAGATTTCTGTCAGAGGATAATATTCCCTGAATGTGAAAGAAGAAATTAAGTAGGTATTTTTAGTGAGAGTATAAAATGTGATTCAATTTTGAGAATTAAATGCTTTTTTTTTCCTAAGGTTTATGTATTACAGACTAAGTTTGTCGGCTCGTGATACTATAGCTGTTTTGAGACTTCTGGTTGAAGTGTCATTTGTGACAGAAAACTCAAATACTCTCAAAATGATGGTGATTCAGCGTCAGCAGTGTTGGGTTTATAAGCTCTTTGTAGGACTACCCTTTATAAGCTAATGAATGTTAAAGATGGTAACAGCATTTGATGTTGCAAAGACAGCATTTTAACAAGCAGCATGGACTTAGGAGGGAAAAATTCAGATATTTAAAGGTTAATGACCTTCTGTAAGTTTTCGTAAAGTCTAAATAACACAGGAAAACATAGGATTTCCTAATTTGCAGAGCTGAAACTACTCTGGTACTTTACCTCATATTAAATGTTTTAGGAACTAAGAGGTCACAGAAATAAGTGTCTGTGGGGAAACATGATCATCTGCTAAGACCACTGCTCTGAATATTTCTGTTGTTGAGCTGGAAATAATTATTTTTATGATAAATATCATGGGTGATAAAAATAAATGGCTTGGTGAATGGGAAACATGAAGGAGTTACACAGAATAATTTGACTATTTAGTGAGCTGTGCTAATACAAAATACTGCCCAGTCTCTTTTTTTTCTAAAACCAAGAAAACTGGTTATCAAAAGGGGCTTTCTGACATCCCAATTAAATAGTCAAATCACTGTAAAAGGATTCTGAAAAAATGAGAAGAGTATCAAGGGGAGAGAGTGAACAGTGAACAAAAGATGTGTCCCTCTGAAGAGCACAACTCCAACAGTGACAAAGCTGGAGTCCTTTTTTTTTTTTTTTTTATTTTAGTGTATAAAAAAATAAAGGGAACTGAGTGAATTAGACTTCTTTTTACATCCTATTTATAAATGTAAGATGGAAATCCTGAGTACAAATGGAGCTCTGCCTTGGAAAGGCTGGAAATTGGAGCTAAGTTAGTCTCTTTATTTGTAACTAATTTGCAGCTGGGAAAACACTGTAACATTTACGGTAGCGATGCAGTAAATGGTTTTGCAGTTAAATCTGGATATCATTTGGGAAATTATAAGTCAGTTATATGCAAGTTATTTGGATGCAAGATGGCAATAAACTATAATGGCCTGTGATATAAAGAAGGTCATGCTAACTGATTTTTTTCTAGCCAAAAGCTCAGAGAACCCCTTGTGAGCCTTGGAGCCAGACTTTGTCCCACAGATTGTCAGGCTCCTGAAACAAGCTCCGATAAAGAAATGCAGCCAGCAGCTCTGATCCATCACCGGTATAGTCACTCGGCTTCCTTATTACAAGAATTGGTGTGCCTAGCCCTCTTCTTGCAGTAGTTCTTGCCATAGCGAGAAATTAGTCAAGAGTTATGCTTCTTTTAGCTCTGCCGAAGTGAGCTGTTGCAAATCTGGAGCGCACCAGTATGGAATTGCTCAGGCAATTGTCTGTAGCTGCTATTGTTGAGTTTAATTTAATTTTTTATGCTGCTTAAACCCACTGTTGTGCTACCGATGCCTGTATTGGTGACATCCACGTGAGACACCAAACTTTTTCTAAAAGCATTCAGAACAAGTAGTAAGAAATCATGTTCCAAAGTTCTGGAGACTAGTTTGTTAATTGGAATGCATAAAATGTAATGTATAATTACATGTATAATTAGTGTATGCACACTTAGCTGCCAGTATAAATTAATAATTGCCCATAGCAATTAGAATTCTGTTGTTCTCACATGGAGACCTGGGGGAGCTTCATGTTTGAACTTATTAGCAGTTATTAAAAATACAAGAGGACATCCTTCCTGTACATTGATCTTAGTCAATCGCATTTCCTTTTTTCGTTTTCGTTGCAAGGATATGACAAAACATACTAAAACATTATGTTGGGTTTTGCAGACGCACTACTTGCTGTTAAGCAAGGATTATTCATTCTCCACTTTTCTGCCCCTTCTGCTCTTGGATGATATAAATGCTAACTGGGAACAAATGTGCAATCTTGTATAATATTTTACTTCTACCTTGTCTGGCATAAGTGTCTCTCTTTAATTATTTTATTTAGTGCAGCAGAAATATTTCATACTGTTGGAAAATTTTGCAGAGCAGGATGTTATTGTGTGTGTAAGTTGAAAGTTTTATTGTGTTAGTGATTCTCAACTGTACTAAAGTATAGGCTGGCTTAAGAAATGCCATAAGTACTGTCCTGGAGTGAATGCTCTTTCCTGTGAGGTGTTGGACATTCCTGTATTTTGACTGTATTACTAATAGTAGTATCTGTATAATTGACTTAAATGAAAAAGGAAACAAATGTGTTGAGGTCTTTGAATATTTGGTATAATTCCATGAAGACCGAGCTTGCTTTTATATCAGAAATGCATCACCCAGGTCTACTTGTCAAGGAGAAAAAAGGCATAGTTAGTGTTGGTTTTATGGTATCTTTGGTAGGGGACACAATTCCCTCCACCGTCAGTGAAAACTCCATCCATACTGTAAAGAACAGTGTGTTGTAGGTCGAGACAAACAGGCAGTCCTGAAGATGGCAGTAAAGGCCTTTTCTGTAAGTGGAAGAAAAGTTCAGAGCCAGTACAAGATGACACTGCAGTTACTGTCTACTCTATTCTGACAGTATAAGGATTCCTGTAATGGAAGAACAAAAACTGAGTTCACAGTTACACATGTGGCCATACTTTAAAGCTTTCTTGAGTGCTCGGTGAAATCTTTCTCTGTTGTTATATATAACTAGTGAATATATTATCTGGAAAATCAATCATGCCTTCCTGGATAAGCAAACTGTAGATCAGATGTCTCACGCTTTTGGCAGCATTTAGGGAGTACAGAACTTCTGAGGAAGGCCAGGGAAAACTGTGGTTTCTGGAAAATATAAGCCAAAAGTCTTTTTCAGGCAAAGTCTGCTTCTGGTACACTTGTCTTGCAGCATAAAGCTGCAGGCATCATCCAAACGATGCAGAGCCCCTGAAGTGTGTATTGCTTTTGGTATTTGGACCTTCTTCTGGAGGTTCGGGAAATGCTGGTATGTAGCAGGGACCCTTCTGCGGACGGAGCCCGAGTCACAGATCGTATACCAATGTGGTTAGAAATCGTGCTCGTTTATTGTTTACAATACATCTCAATTTATAGACTCTTGTCCACCCGACTAGCTACATGGTGATTGGATAGCGTCTCTGTCACACAGACAGCATGCATCTCTTAAGGCACTGTGGTTGGCTAAAAGGGGTTAGTCCACACACAGCTACTGTTTTGGTTAGAGTTAAGAAAACAAGACCAGTTAGAGATGATTTCCCACACGATAGCGTTGCAGCTGGGTTTCGGCTGCTAAGTTTCCCAGAGAGAGTAGCATATTTTCCACAGTTCTAATTTCTGCTAGAAAGATACACCAACACTGGTAGATACCTGAAGTTGTTTCTGGTGTGCGGTCTCCCCGTGCCCATGGTGCTTCCAAGTGGCTGGCTTGAGATCAGTTCTGAACTAGAAGTTGAGGAGCTGTTGCTGGTGCTGTACCAAGTTAGGTTGCTAAGCCTGTGGAAGCCAGACGTAGTTTGAGTCCACCTCTGTGTCTCTGACTTCTTGGACTCAAAACCGTTGGACTTTGGCTGCAGGTCTTCAGTCACTGCAATTCCCAAAAGTTCTTGGCAGCACGGTTAGAAACAAAAGTTCCTATCTATACCCAGACACATGTAACTTACAGAAGTATATTACTGCTAAACTAGATCCAGGCATGTTTTGTAGCTGCATATTGGCAGATAGGATCTGCTGGAATCACTTAAACTTGAGTTTCCTTTTACTCCTGTATGTCTTGTTGCTGCTTCCTGCTTGTACAGTTGTGCTAGACGTTGTGTTCCAAGAAACATGTGGTGTTAATCATCTTACTAAAGTCAAAGGCATCTCTTGTGGTCACTTGGATGCGTGCAAACATTAGCTGTTGTCCTGTTCTACCTAGTACTGCTGTGGCCTGGTCTTTGTAGCAGGCAGGATCAGCAGTAGTGCATGTGGCGGGATTGTAATTTTGTATTTGCCGTGGAAAACTCCCAGAGCATGCGTATCTAACTCTTTTTGAGTTAGATAACTGAACTGAAATGTATGAATCTGAAATTTTTGATCCTCCTTTTTTTTCTTCCAGTTCTAATATTGCATATGGAATTTCTTGCTTGCTTTCCTTCCATGATACTAGTCCTTTGCTGAACAGGAATTTCAAAGGCTGAAGGCAAAAAGCTAATAGTTTGAGTGTTGCTTTCTAAACAATATTTTTTTTTTTTCTCCCTTTCTGTCAGCAGTTTGGCAGAGGTGAGTCAAGGTCCGGTGATGTAATACCCTTCCTCTATTTCAACAGAAATAGGAGAAGGGAGAAAAGAATTTGTGAGACCTCTGAATGCTTTTTGGGAAACTGAAACAAAGTTTAATAACACAATAAGCAGACACGGATTAAATACAAAAGAAAATCTGTGAGGTATTAAGGGTTTTGTATGGGATGGAGAGGCGAGGGTTAATCATGAAAGCAAACACGGACCGTGGCAACAGTCAAAAATGGTGGTGGCCATGTGGTCTCCCGCATGACCCTAACAAAGAAAACCCGGCAATTACGATATTCCCGGCACCGCAAGTAAAAGTAGAATTTGCACAAATCCTACCAGTCTTTATCGTGGAACTGAGGCAAAAACCGAGGCAAACAGCTCTCGGGCATGCGGGGCAGTCCAGACCCTGCACAGTGCATGGCAGTGGGCAGGCAGCTCTGGCGGGCAGCGGCGCGCGGCTTCTCAAAAGCGGCGAGGGGGGGCTCCAAATCCCTTGCAGTGCAGCCGGAGCACTATCGGCTTTTTTTTCGCAGCACAGCTGAAGCAGTGGTGAGAGGCTTGGTTTTTCTCCAGTGCGGTGGCTTGGTGGTTTCCAGCGTGGCGCGTACTGGCAGTGACGGATCGGGTCCGAACAAGCAGCGAGCAGTGGTGACTTTCGTGGTGAGAGCGGTGGCTGTCCCCTGGCACGGTGGCAGCGAATGCAGCGGGGGGGCAAGCAGCGAGCAGGAGACAGCTCCAGGGGCTGCATGATGCGCGCAGGCAATCGAGCAAGCAGCTCCGGTGGGCAGCGAACGGTGCGCGGCTCCGTCTGGTCTC
>NW_010406416.1:0-6721 GCF_000710305.1 Buceros rhinoceros silvestris | reverse complement strand
GGAGCGGCGGCAGCTCGGCTGAGTCTCCGGCGCGGTGGTTCCCAGTGGTGCGGCAGTGCTCTGTTAAGGTCCCAGGGTGGAAGGGAGTGCTTAAAGACTGCGAGGCAAATGCGGTGCGGCTTCTTTTAAAGGGAAAACCGCGCGAAAATCAAAAGCCCACGAAAACTTTTAACCAATTAAATGCTGCAGTAAATGTCACATGGCTTGGGATACGAATATTGTTGGTGAGTTTAAAGCAAACTCTCCTGAAACAGGAGGAGGTTTGCTAACTGATCACACTGTCATACATAGTTAATTTAAAGAATGCATCACTTCATGTTGTGTTTCTCAGCTAGGTTATGTAAAGGTCACATTAAACACCCTTATGAAAGAGGGAAAAAGTAAGTATTCGTAATCTGTTCTGTCAGCATGTTAGTCTAATGCTTTAGTGAAAGGAAAATGCGTTCACTAACCTGCCTAGATGCTGATGTAGTAAAAGAATTAACCTTGTAAATCAGTGAGCATTCTCCAGAGTCACCTGATTCTAGCTTTTTTTTTTGTTTGTTGCAAATTGCATGGCATGATGCCATGTATTGGAAACATACATAACGTGTGTGGTCTTGCAGTGACAACGTGCGTTTGCTTTCAACGACCTGCACTTTGAGCACATGTTCTATGTATGACTCCACAGATGCTACAGATACCTCCCATGCTTGCTCACTTCCGCCTCCCACACCACGTCCAAGCAGATCATGAACCCGCTCTGTGAATCCAAGTCCTGAATTCCACTATATCTTACACAGGACAATGGAACTTGTGTGGATCATACTGGTTTCTTAGAGGGATTGCAATGAGCTTTTGATGAAAAAAGAAAATAATGCCTATTTTCAGTTATTGCTTCTAGTCCTGTTTTCATTATCTTGCATACTATGAATTAAAATGTCATCTTCAGGGAGGTTCACATTTCTTACTGCTATGTCTCATTTATGTATATGTGGATTCTTGATGGATAGTTATTTAAACGTTTATTTGAAAACAAAAGTACTGAGAAGCTGCTGCAAGACTTTTAAGGACTTATGTGCACGTGAAAGACAACACTTCTCAGGAAAAATGCTTTGTGTCTAGGCGTGAATGTTTTCATGCCCGCTTTGCAAGGTTTGGAATGCATGAGGTAATTTGGAATGGATTAAGTGGTTTTATTAGCATATAGCTCTTAGGAAAATTTGTGCTCTCCTTTTGCTGAACCAGTTACAATATAAAGCTTAGTTTTGGGGTTTTAGTGAGGATAAATGAAGAATTAGCAAGGACTCGTGTTTGAAAACGGATGCAATTGTGCTCACTATGTTTTGAGTCGAGTGCTAAAAAGCATGAGATGAAGCTGCTGGTAAACAATTCAGTTTGGAGGGTCATCAAGGTCTACACGACACAGAATGCTGCTATCTTAAAAGTTAACCATGTGAGCCAAAGATTTGATGGGTCTTCTTTTATTGTTTGGTGTGACATCATCTGGTAGAGACACCAGGGAGCCAAAATGCACAGGTCTTTTACATCTGTGCTGAAAAGCAGACTTAGGTATGTGTTTTGAAGTTTGATTTGGTGTTTGCTTGTTTCGTTGGTTTTTTTTTATAATTAATCAATGGTGGATTTGCAAGTTGTGTGAGCTCTGTCAGCAGGACAGATATGGTCTATGTATGCCTGGCTGTAAGCATATGAATACTACTGTTCCTTAAATCGGTGAATTCCTTCAAATAATAAATGTCTTGATCACTTTGAACCGAAAAATTTCTTAGGAGGAGGAACATCAGCTGAGAAGAATAACTCCTACAAAATTCTCATGTTGCACAGGTTTATTAATCCATTCCATAATAATATGCATCCTGCAAAAGAAAGAGGTGTACTGTGCTTACACATCTATGGTTTGTCCTTTAAAACTTATAAGGAAATTACTTTATTTCTATATTAACTAGCAGGCATACTGAGGAATGTAACTTCAAATTAATCTCATTTATCAGCCTAACCAGAAAGTGCTGTCAGACTGATGTATAGCATCTAATCAAAGGAAGAACACCCAGTTTCAGATTAATATCATTAACACTTCAATGTTTCATATGACAATAAATCCTCAATGCATCCTAAGTTATTTGATATTCCAGTGTAACAATCCTCCAATGGATTTATTATGATAATTTTAATAGGCTTTTCTCAAAAATTGTTTGAAAAGCATATTATAATGATTAAGAATGCTGGCATTACAATTTTTAAAAGTTCTGAAATATAACACTGTTTTGATATTATAAATTGTTTCACATTAAGATCAAACGGGACGAAAGCCAAAGCAGTATCAAGACTGGGGACTTGCTTTAATGAATAATTTCCAACCCCTGGGTTGTGGATACACTTTTTTGGTTTTTTTGTTTTAGCATAGATTAACTCTTCTGTTGTTCGATCTTTGTACTTAACCTTTAATTTGGTGCAAAGCCTACCAGCTCTCTAAAGGACATGCTGCATCCCTGGTTTTCAGGATTGTTCAGTTCTCATTTGAGCCCCAGAAGTCAGAAATTTTATGCAATGTAGGGTAACTCTGGCCCAGTAAGAAACAGGACTACTGCGTAAAGATGTAAAAGGGCATCTTCCTTATTCAGAAACAGTGGAGTAGTGAGAATCTTCCCTGCTTTGCTCTAGTCCTCACTATATTCTGAATGAGTCTGAACGCCTAGGAAGAGTATATGGGGCAAAATACTGAGATTAGAGATGTTTCTGATGACCTGTGGATTGCTGGAGTGTATGATACAGCCCAAGGTTGAACATTCACTTGCAGTAACTGTCTGTACTTGCATTGGTGAAAGCCTCAGTTGGAGTCTATGTAGAAATAGTTTTCCTAGTAAAAACGTGCTGTAAATCTGGATCAAAAGGAATTATTATAGTTTCTGGTTTAGAGCAGTTAAAAACATTCAGAAATATTTTTCTAATTTGGACTCTTTAGAACTCAGAAATAACAATGGAGAATGAGAAGAGAATGTCACACAGTTTTCCTACCAAATAAAGAAGTTTCTGATCCATCAAGAGGTGAAATTCTGAGTGCAGCATAGACTTCAGCAAAAGGTTCGCCTGCTGGGAATAAGCTTCGTTTTCCAGGTCTGCCATGGATGGCCGTAGCAATCTAATTTTTTTAGAGGCTTACCTGTAACAAAGGTAGATAATTACACGTCTTGGGTGGAAGGCTGTTTTCCAAATTTCCCTTTGCACATACTGATGCAAAGTCTATTTGATAACTTATTCCACACTGACAAGGCTGGAGAGCCTGCACGTGAAAGGGTGTTAGAAATGGAATTTGAACATAGACAAAATCTGGAAGTTTATATTTTATGTAGCAAGCATGTTGTTTTCTAGTACTTCTTATACACAATAGTCTTCAAATTATTTTCTTGAGTACATATAGCTTATCCAAAGGGAAAAAAAAAAAAAACTGGAGAGGTGGGAGAGAAAAGCTTAAGTTTGCACAATTGGAGCTGAATGGACATGTAGTAGCACCTTCACTGAGTAAAGATCATTCTAAATTCTCTTATTCTCAGACTATCCTAATTTTTCTTCATGTTTTGCTTTAGGTCAAGCAAATGTTTTATGAAAATACTCTTTGGTTGGTTAAGCCAGCATGACTCAAACAGCTGAAGGGAAAACTATGAAGCTTTGGCTGCTGGTGTACAGCTGAAGGATGTCCAAGGGGTGTACTCAACACAGTGCTGATGTAGTCAGTTACTACAAATCTTTAAGTCCCCCTTGGCACCACACATTCATATTTTTACTTGTATATCAGTGTACAGTTGGTCAAGTCATGGGGAGGTGTTAAGAGGGAATGAAAGGAGGCTTCTATTAGCCCAGATTTTTTTTTTCCAGTTAAAGATATTACTGTGCTCTATCACACTATCACTCAAACTTTAGACTGATTTTCCCACAGTCTTTTTCTTCTCTAACCTCTTGAAAATTGACATTTATTAAAATTCCTCTAGAAAATTGAGGAATTTTCACTATAGTGGAATAAAAAGTAGCAGTAGATGTGTCCTTCAGAGTGTCTAAAACTTCCATGCTTTTAGGTGCACAGGTGTTGATGAAGCAGCTGGTAAAACAGGATGTGATCTGCAAAGGCCACATTCAGTTTTGGAAGTTTCAGGATGATTTTTTTTTATTTCTTTTGACCCGTCTTGTTTGTCAAAATCAAACTGAAGGTGCAAAGAAGATTTAAAGGGGAAGCTGAAAGAGAATGTACTTTTAAAATCAGTTAATGGTAAAATATAGACATTTCTTGAAAAAACCCCAGAACAAACATCCCTCTTAAGGTTAGTGATACATGCTAGTAAACCCCTTCACAGTTTAAAGAAGATGAAATAAAGATTTGTTGAAGCATAATCAGAATGAGATCACCTTAGATGGGAAACGGGGACTCACTCTGTCCTTTTATTAACTTGTAAAATTATGGATGACTTGTAAATTAAAGAGTAATAGAATAGGTATGATGATATGATGATGTTACAGCAGTGTCTTGTTTGATAATGAGTTAACTGAGCTTCATGACTTTAGAAAGGAAAATTTGTAAATAACTCAATCATATTGCTGAACTAAATTAAATGAATACATTATAATATTCCAGTGACAACAGTCGTGATTACTTACATGTTGTTCTTAAACTACGACTGTAGTTTAGAGCTAAAAAGTGTTTGGTAGGGTATATATTAGTTGGGCTGTAGTGGCTCTGCTCACCCCATCTCAATGTTCTCTGAAATCCTTTTGTAACACTATTGATGCCTAATACAGGGGAAGATGTAGGAGTTGACAATCCATCAGCAGTATTTCCTGCCTCCTGTGATGTGAGAGAAGAAACATCTCTGTTGAAAAATTGGCTAGGACTTGTCCAGATGTGGATTTCATAGGACATCTGATCCCACTTTGTGTTCTGTTTTATATATGTCAGTCCTTACACTGACTGAGAGGCTCACGCTTCCCCCTTACAATGTGATACTTTATCATGTTCACCTGAAAGTCAGTGGCAGAATTTGTATTCAGTTCCATGGGAATGGAATGAGCTGTAAAAACATGAACCAGTAAAGATACTTCCATTGATCCCCCCCACAAAGGCTACCTGACCAGACTGAAGAAGCACCGACTTGAACTCAAATACCCCTTAAAAATTTTAAACCCTCACTTTTTCTAAGGTATTTTCTCATTAGTATGTTCCTGTCAATGGTTTGGTTGAGGTAAAAACAAGGTCCGATGATGATAATACCCTCCCCTATCCCACCAGAGATAGGGGAAGGGAGAAAAGAATTTGTGAGACCTCTAAATGTTTTGGGAAACTGAAACAAGGTTTAATAACACCACAAACAGGGATATATTAAATACACAACAAAACTAGTGAGATATTGAGGGTAAAACCAAAAGCAAACACCCAGCCACATGGTTCTGCCGCGTTACTGGAACACAGGAACCCGCGCAATTACGAATTACCCGGCAGCGCGAGATAGAGAGGAATCGGCACAATCCTACCAGTCTCTAGCGTGGGTTGAGGCAAAGCAAAAGAAACCACTCTCGGGCGCGCGGGCAGTCTGGGCTCAGCTCGGTGCTTTCGGCAGCGCTGCTGTAACTTTACCAAAGATGCGGTGGCTCTCAAAACGACAAGGGGAGTTTCTGCTCCCGCCGCGGCACGGCTGAAAGTGGCGAGCAGGCAAAAAAGGCTCAGCTCTGGCGTGCGGCTTGGTGGTTTTCTGCAGCGACAGAGTGGCTCAGCAGGGCTCCGCACGCAGCGGCTTTACTTTTCCGTGGCGCGGCTGTAGCCCCGGGACGAGCAGGGCTTGGTTCCCAGTGGCTCAGCAGTGGTTCCCAGCACGGCTCCGAGTGGCTCGACTGTGCTTCTGGCAGCCGCGGCTTTTGGAGCGCGGTGGCTCGGCAGTGGTTCCCGGTGTGGCTGCTGGAGTCCAGAGGGGGTTGCTCCGATGTGGTCCAGGGTGGAAAGAGAGTGTGTAAAGACTGACTCTAATGCGGGCGCAGCACGGCTTTTTAAAGCAGAAACGGCGAAAAAATTGAACAGACCAACGAAAACTTTTAACCAATGAAAAAATGGAGATGCGGCTGAAATCACATGGCAGGGAATATAATTGGCTAGTTAAAGCAAATTCTCCTAAAAAGGAGATCTTTGCCAACCTACCACAGTTCCGTACCAAAGCTTGTACTGCGGGTGATGAACTTTTGAAGTGCAAAATCTTCCAGTCTGGTCCTGTTAGAGATGGTCGTTGATAGTTGGGAAATAATTGTTTGCTAGTAATATAACCTCCATCTATTTTTGCCAGATGTAGATGTCCTCCAAATGTAGAGCTTGGTCACCAAGTACTTAAGAATAGTACACACTTCCAACTGCGTTCTTTTGTCAGGTTCAGTAAGCAAATCTTTGTGCAAAATAGGTTGGAGGCCCCTTCTTCTGTCAACAGAAATAGTGTAATCTTTATAAACAGCAGCAATAAAAAAGCTAAAGATTCTCATGATTTATATAACTAGGCAAAGAGTCACGTTACACATGTGCTAGGAACTAAATAGCAAATAATTATGCAATGTTTTGAAGATTATGAGAAAAATGGAGGTATCTTGGCTATCTAGAGCTGTTTGAAGGGGCCTCGGATATCCAAGACATCTGCATGGGATGGGCAGGTACAACACAAACTTCAGGAGACTCGCGTGCCTCTGGAATGCAAGTGAA
>NW_010406415.1:10918-17857 GCF_000710305.1 Buceros rhinoceros silvestris | reverse complement strand
CGTCCAGAAGATGAAATCCCATTACATTTATTTACCTCATGACCCCTGGTGCAGGCTGTCCTATAATGCCAGTTGGAAAATGACGTCTCGGTCTTTAGCAAGTGAGACACAGCAAGAAATGTCTTTTGTAGCCAAAATACTCGTTGGAAACAGCACCCAGCGCCTTTCTGAGCAATAAATTCCTGAGTTCCAGTCAGGGCTGGGGAGACCTTCGGTCTTAAACATTGACTGTTACGGGGTAGCCGTAACACTTCTGCTATGAAGTTCTTGGGAGGTTTTTTTAATGAAGATTTTGTTATAGAGCTCTCTCCTTCTCTGCTCTCTAATAATTATAAATCCTGCATTTAACCCTCTAGGGGACAAGGATGGTAGGGAAACTATTACCTTATTTTGTTGTATTTTTTACAGGCTGGTTTTAGACCATATGAAGTTGTAAAACTGACTCCTCAGGAGGTGCAGGAAGAAACTGTAGCTGTTGTACAGCAATTTAAGCAGCCTATCCTAGGTAATGCTGTGTCACACTTTTGGATGACATAAGGCTGCTTTGTCCCCATGGCCATCCAGGGCCCTCAGACCCTGTGCCATCTGCTGGATGCTGTCCCTCACATCCGCTACCAGGCAAAACTGCATCCCTCACACCTGCCTCAAACCAGATGTGGACTTAGACATTAAAGTTGAGGAAGAGACCCCGAATGCACTCCCTGACCTGTCCCTGTGGCCCGCACCTCCTGCCTCAGACAAACAATGTTAGAAGGGCTTTGGCCCTACTGCTTCTGGAGGAGGCGTGTGAATACCCTGCAGCAGGGCCCTGGCTGCTCAGGAAGAGTCCGTAAAGCCAAACGCAGCCACAGGGTGGAGGAAGAACTGTGTAACCAGAAGTTGCAGCCTGGGGACCACAGCCCCTGTCAACCTGCAGCAACACTGCCTCCCAGAGCTGTGTGCTGCCCCCCCACTTTTCTTCATTAGAGGAGCTGTTGAAGGAGTTGCAAGATACATCCACAGGTGAGTTCTCTCTGTGAGCATAAGGTGAGTTAGACTGTTAGCCTTCTGCAGACCTTAACTTCTGAAAGAATCTAATTTGCTTTATTTGGGGCCACTGCAGTAGTTTTCATGAGTAATCTCCTATTTTAATTAAATAAGTAAACAGAAATGTGGAAAAACAAATGTTAACTGGAGTTGCTTCCTCCCTAGTGGTGCCCGAATTCCAAAGCTTCAGCTTTGAGTCTGCCTCCGTAGGGTGCCGGGGATATATGGACAGGGCTATGGGAAGATGAAGCCCCCTGACATTACAAAGCTGGCTGATCAGAAGACTGTGCTGTCTGTTTGTTTGTTTAGGCACACATTGCTGACCTCGGACCCGGTTCCACTGTGGGGCACAAATGTTAAGCACTATGAAGGCATCCATGTGTGCTGAGGCCCTGTCTGCAGCTCCATGTAGCTTTGTGTGTTGAGGTCTCCCAGGGCCCTGACCACAACAAGCCCAAAGCCCTGAAGGATGGAGCCATGGTGGATATCTGTTTCCGTTGCTCCTTGCTCCACAGAGCTACCTACTCCTTTGGTACTAGCTAGGAACTGGATCTTGGACCCTCTGCCCTCTATTCACAAGGAGACACCTACCCTTTACACTGCTTCAGGCCAGGGAGGGGGAAAAATGAGAAAAGAGGAGCCTCAGAAATTTCTTATGAAACAAAAAGCCTGCCACTTTGATCAAACAGAAATACTTTATTAACTGAACAGAGCAGTTCTTTATGGGCATACAACATCCATATGAAGTGTCTCCTCTTCCCCTAATGTGATGCCAGATCATTTGCGGGGAGCAGAGCCAAAAAACAATGCAGAACATTCTGCACTTGAGGGTTAGAAATCCACCCTCAGACCTAAGGATGGTCGTTCATGAAGATGGGTTGACAGGAAAACCTATGGTAGAAAAACAAGTGGCTGTCTAAGAAGACCTTTGACCATCAGAAATATATATTTTGTAATAATATCTTATTTTGCACATTTACAGCAAAGAAACTGAAAATCAAAACTGTCTCCTTTAAGACATATCAATGAACATAACCTCAATTTTTAACTGTAATGTGAAAGCAAGATAGAGTAATAAGGCGTCAAAGTGCAGCACTGACAAGGGTGTGAAATCTCTGTTTTAAAGTAATTTTGCACTTGTTTTCTGTCAGCTCTCAGGTTTAATACAGACAAATAAGTTTAATCTATAGAAATTCTTCCCAAATTAAAAAACAATATTCTACTCTTCCTTTGGTTCTTCTGATGCTTTTCTAGAATGCTTCTTCCCCACTAAAAACAGGAACATTAAATACCACAAATCCTTGCAGTGAGGTAGTTCTCGATAAATGTTGTTCATGTATTTAAAATTGATATTTTATTTATTATTCAAAAAATACATTTTAGGGGTGTTTTTCAGAAACAGTTTTGTTTCTTCTGTCTTTTTTTTTTTTTTGTTCCTCTGCAGACCCTTGTAATGTACTGCACAAAGATGCTCAGCACTGCACATTAAACATTTGCCTGGCAGTCTGATGACTGTATCACATTACCTGGGCTCTGCTCACTACCTCTGTCCTCTCAGCTATACTCTCCTCAAATATTGACACTGCTCCTCATACACAGAAATATTCGTATTTTAAATACTTCACAATCCAAAATGTCCTTGGATTTTACAGGGTGTGTTTTTTGTCCTCTACTTCAGGCAGAAGTGAAAAGCATGATGTAAATCATCTGCATCACAGCCTTCACAGTCCTCATACGGTGCTTAATGATACCATTGCACAGCATAAAACTGGGCACATAAATGTTTTTATAGCTATGGACTTGTATGGGCTCAATTCCATATTTCTTCCTGGATTTAGTACATTTCTGCTGAATTAGCTTCTGATCTCTTTTGCCATCTTATTCCATATCTGTCAAGAGGTCTGGGCTACAAGCAGATAAGGTGTCAAGCCATTTGTTCCTTTGCCCCTGGAGGAACATTACTCAGCTGTTGAAAAAATGCTAAATAAGTAAAGTGTCACTTGTTGTCTAGCCTAAATTTTGTTCTTCGTAAGAAGAAGATCTTTTAAGCATTAATTTCAGATGATTTAAGATTTAGCCACAGAAGATTCCCTTCAGACCATCTCAAGCTGTTATCCTGTCAGCAAGAAAGCGAACACTCTACTGAGCTGTCATAGCCTGCCCTGAGAAGTCAATCTTTAAGTCACTCTCTCACCATCTTTTAAAGCAGTCTCATGCAACCTGACCTGTCAAATGTGAGCTGACCAAAACATAGGAAAGAAATACCAGGAGGAAGGATTGATTGAAAGACCATGGTATGGAGATGCTAGGAGAAGGACATGCAGAACCACTCATATGGCTTTAGACAAAGGGCCTCATAAGAGAAAAGGTTGGTAGTTTGGGTATGGGGCACAGGACAGAGAAGAGGTACAGGCTGGAGGATTGTTGTGGTCGGGAAGAGAAAAGATGTTGAGGGTGTGTTACTTTGCAGTAGCGGGAGAGGGGGGAGGTAGACACTGAAGTGATGTGACAGGGTTTTGAGAATTGGCTCCAGGGGTATTGCAAAATAGAAGGTGGGAGTAGACATGACAGGGGTATTAACTAGACAAGCCTGATGACACTGATCATTTTCAATGCACTCCCCATAGTCAAACGTGCACACTCCCAACACCTCTCTGGGCAAGCAGCTACTGACAGCGCGACAGTGCACATGAAGGTATGTTTGCAGTAGCAGGTTAGCTGTCCTTTCTTTTGAGTATTCACTGTTTGGTGACAGCTAAAACTGGTTTATTCCAGGATTAATGTTTTCTGTTGCGTGGCTGCTGCATTGTAGATGGCTGACTGTCCATGAGGGTCTAGTGGTGGTAGCCTGGTGTTGGTCAGTTGAAGATTCTCATGACCCACCCATTTATTTAATTTGTCTTACTGCAAATTCAGTTGTGATTTCTGTCTGAATGTCCCCACATTCCTACTGCCTGGAGCCTTCTGGGCAAGACTCATACTGAACTTGGACCAGCAGTCTGCCTCACACTGTTTCTGCTCTGCCCAGCTGATCATATATTATCACAGCCCAGCTGTTTTCATATGGATCTGGCATATCACATCACACTTGTTTCTGAGGTTCCTTCAACTTCATTAGTCTAATGTCTGTCTATGAGCTACTTTCCTGAAAACAAAGAGTTTTCAGTTAATATGTTACAAAAGGAAGGGTATTTTCAATACAATTTTCAATATGTCTCCTTCTTAATTGTAGCAACTTGCTGTGATACTGGGCACCCGACCTCTCCTGTTGGGGGTCATTTTATACACGTTTCTAATATAGACGATGCAAAAATGGCACTTTATTGTGCAATGACACGGGGCTATATAGTTCCCCGAGAAGCCTCGCCCATCATGGGCAGTTACTGCCTTGCTGTTACGTAAGCACGTAAGCACATAATCTTCCGACCGCCCACACTGCCCCCAAGTGTTCTACAACACTTAATAGAACAGCTATGCCATGGTTTTTTGACCAAAAGTACTGGCAGTACTTACAAGTGTAGTTCAATGATTTTATTTTAAACTATGTGCATATATAAAGACACTTTTCTCTAAAAATGCACACCTTGTACTACTTTTTTGCGTGTAGATAAGTAAGACCCTCCATATTATATCAGACCAGTCCTTCAATCATGTTTTAAGTTCACTGTCTTGTCTTTCAGAAATACGCTAGCAGAACTCACAAAGCCAATTACAGCTGAAAAATTATTTTAAAATCTATCACTTGCTGGGTATAGCATTTCAGTTGAAAACTGCACTCAGGCGAACAAGCTTAATGCCCACTTCCGTGTCTAACGGGAATGCCAACCGGACGCACGAGCAGGCAACAGTGAATTAGTGGCAGATCAACAGCTTGATCACATAGGGAACATCTGCATGGCTACACAGAAGTAACATCTACACAGAAGTAAGATGATGACTCCAGGCACAAAGACTGTAGGACATACCTCCACGATAGTGTTCAGGAAGCAGAAACATAGAAAGACGTTTGGAGATTGTTCTGGTAATCTCTGTGCACAAATAGGGGCCTAGAAAACAGAAAAAATATTTCCATAGTATTTTCCTATAGGTTGCTGGTAAAACGACTACTAGAATACTGTGTTCAAAGGGATAAAGGTTCAAAACATTATAGATGAAAACTACAGAACTTGTTATAGATTGCTTAATCATCCTAAAAGCTTGATCTACTTAAAGGATTGGAGATTAAAGTCCCCTTGATCACAATTTATAAATGCCAAATCTAGCTGTTGAAGGTATAATGAGTTTCAGTGGCTGGAAGATGAAGCTAACCTAATTTGGACCATAAATAATGCTCTCCTTAGTTATCTGTGGGCATATTAACTGTTGAAATAATCTATCAAAGATTGCCCATCACTAAAAAGAATTAAATCAGCATTGGATCTTTTATTTGATAGACATGCTTTAATTCAGCAACATCTGTTGGGCTTGAAGCAAATTAATGAATGGATGTCCAGTGACCTGTGTTACTCAAAAGGCTGGAGCAAATAATTTTATGGCCTATATTAATCTCTGAGTTCTTTAATTTATCCACTGCAAATAACAACCTCATAGCTTGGTTATGTGTTGCAAGGATTATGTCTTGATTTGTTTATCCTAATCACAATATCATGATATCCTTTGCAGAGGATACCTCCTTCTTCCTTACAGCCGGCAAGCTCCCTAAAATTGACCATTGGAACACATCCTGTCCTCTAAATGGTATTGCCACCTTTGTCACCAGGCTCTCACAGAGGTCAAACTGGGATAAGAGAGGGACACTTTCACTGGCACTGTTGTCCAAAAGGATTACAGAGAAGGTGATGTTATTTGGGACTGTAACTATATCCTACTGACAGGTGTTCAGCTGAAGACAACAGCTTCTGCTAGCATAGCCAGATCTTGGAGCAAACATGTGTCCCAGCCTTAGTTCTGCTTGATTTCTCTTCTCTCTAAAATAAGGAGCACAATAGGAACGAGAATTTTCCTCTGGCAGCTTCTGTCCATCCCATCTCATCTGCATACTTTTCCATTAATGCTGAATTTTAATTTGCCCATCGATCAGTCTAAAAGCTCCCTTCTTTGTTCTTATTAATTTCCTACTTACTTCTAAAGACACTGCCCTTGATCATATTGTGACTTCTGTAATGCAGCAGTACCACTCTAATTAGTACTTGAACTTATTCCTGACTGTTGCTTTGGAAGAAGCTGGAGGTATTTTCTCATTTCCATTCTCCAGGTCTGTTCATGAAAAATTAACCTTCTGTGATAGATGATGAGTTTGCAAGTCATAATAATTCAAGTCACAAAAACTTAATTTAACAGATTGCACTTAAGTGATTTGTTGCTATGGCCCATGTGTTCACTTCTTTCATGTTGCTTCCAGCTACCAATGCCAGCTCGTATTGATACAACATGGAGAATGGGGAATGTATAACTACTTAAATGGGGTAAAATAAGAAGTGTGTATCTGGATCCTTTTATTTGGGCTTCGGGCAAAGTTAGTATTTTATTACTTATTGCTGTCGCTGATGATGTTGCTGATCAATGTTGTTGATGATCAGATTTCCTCAGAAATCTGTCATTCTGAAGTACTCATCGTAATTTTTTTTGTCTTTGCGTTTATCCTCTTCAGCAGTGGCGGTGATTAATCTGATTCTCTTGGTATGCAGTTTTAAATCCAGTGACTTCAGCAGAGTGAAACTATAACCTTAGCAAACAGAAATCTATTGTCTTGTCAGTGCAGAGTCCCTTTACACGTGCCGAAGGCTTGAACGTTCAGCAGACTCTCCTAAAATGATTTCATGAGCACACCTGCTATCTCCTTGGTAGACACTTTGATTTCTGGTAGTGTAGGTAAATTTAAACTTCATTTTAAAGGGAAAAGTGAACTCATTC
>NW_010406415.1:5061-10832 GCF_000710305.1 Buceros rhinoceros silvestris | reverse complement strand
TGAAAGACCTTAAGGGATGTTTCATTCTGCACAGCCATTTCACCCCTTTCTGTTCCTGAACTGGAAAAATGTTTCCTGAGGGTTCTTTTATTTGTCCCTTAGGAAACCTGGAACTGCCTTAAAACCAAATCAGAATTAGAATTACTTGGCAGCTAAAATCTGGTTTCTTATAATAACCTATCCATTGGGGATGCTGGAACAGCAGACTTCCTGCACCACTGGCAGATCCTTTGCCACTGTCAAAACTGTCTCCTTGTAACAGAGGTGTTGACTTCTGTCCTTATTTTGTTCTCTTTTCTTCAGACATTGATTTCATTTGGATTCCTTATATATAAAATATGCCTGGTGCGTGTGGATTTTGGTCTTCTTTTTCAAATAACTGGTAAAGAATTAGAGCCATTGATTTCTGTAGCTTGTGTAAGCAGGTACCACTTTTCTATTGATTGACAAAAACGGCAACTTCAGTACAAAGTTCAGTCCAAACCGTCACCTTTGTAGAAAAGGAATGTACTCTGGTTACAGTCAAGACCTCTACCTTAACTCTGAGTGGGGCTTTTCCCTTATTAACATACTTGATTGCAAAATAATGTCTTAGAAGAGATAGGAAGACTAAAAAAATCAGTTAAAACAAGTATTTATAGACTGGAAATCCTTTTTTCAAGAACAAGAAAACAAGACTGGCTTCACACTTAGGGAAGTTGTCAAGTTTTACTCAATCGAGAAGATACTGTCTAGTAACAAGTTAATCATTACACCAAGGCTGCTTTATTTAGGAGTTTCTATCAGTGTAAAACTGCAAAATTATGCAGAATATATTCTAGTTTTCCTTGTGCTGTATTTTCAAACACTTAAGTCTTCCAAAATAAAAGGATGCAACAGACAACATACTGTGTGCACCTAGTAAACAGATAAAGTGTTGTGGCTGTGTAACTGTAGCACACTCAGCCTTCAGACTACTAAAAACTCTCTCCTTCCATAGCCCGCTGGTCACCAGTGGGGCTATGTCGCCACCTAGCCCTTTGAATGTGAGGGATTATTTACACTTCGATTTAACAGATTAAAGTCTCAGTCCACAAAGACTCACTTGTTTTTCACTGTGAGGAATCCCCCTGAAATCTATAAAGTTGGGTGTGAACTTTTCTGAGAATTAGGCTTGAAAAGTCTGTTCGTGCTTCTGAGTAGCTATTATTGTAAAATCACAGAATCACAGAATTGTTTTGGTTGGAAGACACCTTTGAGATCATCAAGCCCAATCATTCACCCTGCACTGCCAGGGTCTCTAAACCATGTCCCTCAGCACCACATCTATACGTCTTTTGAACACCTCCAGGGATGGGGACGCCACCATATCCCTGGGCATCCTGTTCCAGTGCTTCGCAACCCTCTCTGTAAAGAAATTTTTCCTAGTATCCAATCTAAATCTTCCCTGACACAACTTGAGGCTGTTTCCTCTCATCCTATCGCTTGTTACTTGGGAGAAGAGACCAACCCCCACCTCACTACAACCTTCTTCATCAAATTGTTTTGCGAGAAGCAAGGCAAAGGAAACTTGTTTTCTGTGATTTTTTTCCATCACAAATTTCTCTTATACTTCCATAAAGTATTACTCCCAGCTGTCTTGCATGGTCCTTAGCAACTTGCAGAGTGAGCTGCCTCTAAGGCAGCAGCAGGTGAGGTGCTATTGGTTTTGGTCTTTCTGTGATAACTGATGGGCCTGTAGCCAAACAGGATAGAGGAGTGTTGTTTTGTGTTGAAGTCTTTCTTTTCCTGGGGTATGAACTGGGAGCTCCATTCTACCAATTTTTATGAAACTTTTAAGAACATATTTACTTTGGAGGAAACCAGTCAGCTGGTTCAAAAGTACTGTGAAAATCTCCTGTTATGATTTATTTCAGTGGGGTTTTGATTAAGCTTGCAAGGAATAGGAGAGAATAACTTGGCAGAGACTTCTATGCCACATTTCTCTTTCTTTCCTTCTTGCCCTTGAAAAATATTCATTTGCCTCTGTGGGTATGACTGTGACTGGAAGGCCTTAAGTTTTACCTTTCACATTAAACTATCTGACAAACCTACTAGGCAAGAGCCCAGTGAAATAGTGTAATAAGCCAGTTTACATTTTACTGAAAATGAAAATTCAGGAAGGATGGAGCTCAAAGAAATGGAAAAAGCCCACACAGGGCTTGACCATGAATTGGTATTAGTCAAATCAGTGGTCATGTGCTGGATGATACCCTCTGTTTCAGCACACCACAGAGTTGCTATAATGCAGTAAATAGCAGACTATGATGAACTCTAGGTTCATTTCACACTGCCAGATTTGTGGCAGACATCAAATGCTTGACTCTTGACCACTGCATGTAAAGCTAGCTTTGGAGAGAAAGGAGGAATTAGGAAGGTTTTTCAGCACCAGAAGCTTAGTTAAATTAAAAACTGCATTAAATATTAAAAGCGACTGGATAACTGCTGTTTACTTAAATTAAAATGGGTTTGTAGAATTTATTTTTAGGAATATCTGAGGTAAATGGCTATAATCTTTCTATTCTAAATACATTTAAATCATCATGGCTTGGCTTCGCGAACAAAGATCTGGGAAGGGCTTTTCCCACGCTCACTGCAAGCGATGAGTGCACCCTTTGGTCCTGCGCGGTGGATTTTTTAGGTGAGGCACCAGCGTGCACGGAACTGGCTCCACCCTTTACACCTGAGGTTCATCTGCCAGGGCCTAGTGAGCTTGGACGGTGACAGTGAAGTCCTCGGGTCGTAGGTTTGGTTAGAGTGTCCTTCTCTTAGATGACGGATGCCTTACAAGGCTAAACGAGCTCCATCTGCCCGGGTTTGGAGTCAGAGTTGTCCTTCTCCTAGGATGGCTGCCCGAAGGCTAGTGAGCCCATCCTGCCCGTGGACACACTTTGTCTGACCCTTCAGCCGAGACCTGTCTGGCTTGGGAGACCCCACCGGAGGCACATGCCACCACCAGCACAGCTCTCAACCTCACAAGGGCATGCAAGCTCTTTCCCCAAGACAAGGGGGTGCCCGTGAAAGAGTCGCTGCTCTACCTCCGGACATCAGAGACCCGGGCACGGGGCGGCCGGGGCCTGCCAAGAACGGGAGTCCTGGAGGTCAAATACATTTAAACAGACCACATGAAAAAGGAGTACCATCTTTTGCAAGTTCAGAATAACCTGACATGAAAGAAGCTCATTCTCAGCTGCTGTTTTAAATATACCTTACATTTCTCCCGATTATCCCTAGCAAAATGTTTTTACAAAAATAATTTTTCTTCCCACTTATTCTCCATTTCTAATATTAATTGTTGCTTTATGCTGTTGTTGATTGTTACACAGCACTGAAACTTGTGAAATACTTGAATTTCTCCACTTGGATGAAACTGAAAACAGGACAATAGCTTGTCACCTTCCATCCTCTTTAGTCCTTATGGACTGCTTATTCCAAGAAGTTGTTTAAGCTGTTGTCATTATGATGGATTTGCTGTCATTTTACTGCAATCCCCTAAAGTAAACTTATTAGGTTACTGACTGAGGCCACAGAATTGTTCCTGGTTTCAGCCCACCATTGCCAAACAGTAATTGTAAAGTCCTTGACTTCATTTCAGATAGTTTTCACAGGAACTGTTTGAAGCTGTCTGCAGATACAGCTGAAAGATGGTCTGAAGTAGCAATCTGTTATCAAACCCTTGCTAGAGACCCACTGGTAAGACAGTCACTGGCTGCGCTAACTTGACAAACATCATTTTGCCTGCTGGTAAAGTCCCTAGTTGCTATTCAGGTGAGAATACCTAAAGCTAAATAAAACTCCGAAACAATGTTCCATGAGACAGACACAGGATTTTTGTTTGATTCCTGAAGAGGCACTGAAGATACTCATGTGAGAAATGAGAATGAAGGACTAAAGATTCTGGGTAAACCTGTAACACTAGTTAGACTAACCTGCATGACTACAGCTGTGAAGCAAGAGCCTGACTAAGGCAGAATAACTTGTTCCAACATACATTGTTAAGACATGTAGATTGGTGAGGGAGGAATAAAAAGGTTCAACTGAAAACCCAAGCTTGTAACATCACCTCATGTTAGTTACCTGAAACCAACAGAGTTAGATAGAAGAGGGAGAAAAAAATAAATTATTAGATTTATTTAAGCAGTGATTCATGTGTATGGTACATGGAAAGAGACTAAGAAGGTTTTGGAATGAGCTGTGAACTTAAGGAGATGAAGAAAAGGTGAAGCAGCAATTGCATTGCTGATTAATTACAGGGCTAACAGGAGACAGAAGTTGAGATTTAGAGAAAAACTTGAGGTAAGTCATTGGACCAAGGAGGAGGGACCTTCAGAGTGTCTTGTATCAAAACACAAATAAATCAGGATTAGAAGAAAAAAAAATAGGATTAGAATAAAAAGGGGTAGGATATCTTGCCTTTCATGTAAATAAACGAATGAGAAGGGAGGAAATACTGAAGGAGTAATTGCCCAGTCTGTACTTGCTAAGGTCTAATTAAGCAGTGGACAGGGAATGGTCAGATGTCACAGGGTGAGCAAAGGTATGATAAACATCCTGAACTGTGTCTACACCCAATAGAGCTTTCTGAGTGAGACTGGGACAACAGCAGTTGTATCCCTCCAGCTTTTTCATTAGTTCATAAAGTGTAGAGAAATGGGGGGATAGTCTTGAGAGGTACTGAGCAAAGAATCTCCAGCTCTTCTACGTTATTTGAATTATCTGGAAAGATTCAAGCAGGCAGAAATAGCCAGTTTCATTGCTGTGATTTTTCCCACAACTGGTAGCTCAAAGTCTGCATGCTCAGCAAATCTGAATTCTTTAAAATTTTGAGAATATCAAGTGCTTCGAAGCAACTATTATCACTATATGCTCTTCAGCATAATGAGTTGATTAACTCATCTAAAATTGACCATAGAAAAAGAGTTTGTAGAAACTACTGCTGATCTCCAACTACAGAGAAAAGCAAACCAGCCTGGGTAGTTGAGTATGTTATGCAATGTAAAGACTTTCTGAATCCTTGGCACACATGAAAGCCTTGTAATACAGGTTTTCGGCAAGAAGTCAAGTATGCTTCCTATTGGCTGAGAGGACAAATGCTTTAAACGAGTATACTCAAAGTGCTTCTTGGAGTAACTGT
Organism: Buceros rhinoceros silvestris; assembly: GCF_000710305.1. Taxonomy (NCBI): domain Eukaryota; kingdom Metazoa; phylum Chordata; class Aves; order Bucerotiformes; family Bucerotidae; genus Buceros; species Buceros rhinoceros. The sequence continues at coordinate 5,680 of NW_010406415.1, read as the reverse complement.
AGTTTGCATGTAGGAATACTTCATAAGTACTTGTTGGACAAGAATCAGGAGAACTTTGAGAGTATGTGTAGAACATTAGCAAAGCTGGATTACACATTTGGTATTGTCACAGAGTTCCTTGAGGCAGGCATGTAGCAAACCTCCCACAGATTCAAAGCAAAGCTCCCACAATTAGCAGTAAATCTCCCTTAGATGTGAAGACAGACTGCAGTTTAGTAGGAGGTAAAGGAGCAAATTTCAGTTTAAAAAAAGGCATGTCACTGAAAATATATAGTTACGCGACAGGTCAGCACAAGTTGTGTATATATGCATGGATCTGTGTCTGTAATGTGCAAGCTCTTCTAAAACTTCGGGAAGAAAGGGCTAAAACCTTTTGAGAATTCAGAAGTCCTGACTTTTAAAGTAGCAGTGGGCTTTTCATCCTCTATTGGGAAGATTACAGCTCAGGTTTTATTTATAATCATAGAACTTAGTTCAACACACTGTACCACTGATCACAAATGTTTTGTACTCAGAATTAAAAAAAGAATGGAAATAACCCAAGGCAATAATTTCAGTTCCTTCATATGCTACTCAGAGGATGAGAGTGAGCTGTAGAATCATCAGAGAGCAGCCTCAT
>NW_010406415.1:0-4988 GCF_000710305.1 Buceros rhinoceros silvestris | reverse complement strand
GGCATTCCTTCCAATCTCCATCCCTTTGCTGCCACCACAGATAATTTCTGATCACTTTGCCATCATGCCATGTCCTCTGCAGAGAGAAACCCCCCCTTCTGTTGCCATAGCAAAAGGCAGAATTCAAGGTGGCTTATTCTGTACTGTTTTGCCCCTACATGTCCAAGGCAAATCTTGACAGGATAGATAGTTGTCTGCAATGGATGGATTAAGGGGATTGAAACTCCTTTCTCAACCGACCCCTAAAACAGATTTCTCATCTCACTGTCAATGGTAACAGAAGCACCAGTTGGCTATATTCTGAATTCCCACCACACATACACACAAGCACTCGTTCATGGCAGGTAATAATCATCCTGCAGTCTCTGCACAAACTATAGGCTTCCCTCTCAGCAAAGCTCTCACTGGTTGGCCTTGTGTCCTCCATACACATCTTCTAAGCCTCTGCCTTTAAGGTGCTCTCACACTGAGAGTGTCCTAGACTGTCTCTACAAGTAGAGGGAGAAGGACATGGGATCGCAGTACTCTGATTTGGGGAATGAAGAAAAAAAGTGATAAAACTAAATACATTTTAATCTATCATCAGCTACCTCTATATTCGTAAATACAACAGAGGAGCTACTGATTCATTACTGCCTGAAATATTTGATTACTAGTATGCTACCTGGAAGAAGGCCTGTGCCAACTAGTACTCTTCCTGATGGTTCCTGTGTATTGGTTATTTGTCCCATTTGAAGCAGGAGTCTGGTCAAAATGACTTTCTGAAGCCAACATTTCTATGGATGTTTTGGGAAATAGTGTGCGCCAAAAACATATTCAATGGGCAGCTGGGATGTAGTCACCCCATTTCAAAGTAACAGGCAGTCCCCACATGGGGAGCTGTATAGACGTAGCCATTGAGGCAATAAAACACAGATATTTTAAAGCGCAAAAACCCCACATTCAGTTCTCTGCTGCAGGCAAGCACTACCGAACCAGTATAAAGAGCATCTTAGGTACAACAGGCAGATCATCCCAACTACAGACAGGGCTTCCTGCCTCGAAGCTCTCTTTCCTCTTCCAGCAAAGAAGAAGATGAAGATGAAGATGAAGATGAAGATGAAGATGAAGATGAAGATGAAGATGAAGATGAAGATGAAGAGAAGGTGTTCCAAAACTGAGACAGTGCAGATAGATAGGATATTTAGCTTTGGACAGGGCACGCTGTAGCATTCAGCCAGAATGTCTGTAAAAGAGAGAACTGGGTACTACATAATACAGAAAATGAGCTTCACTGCAGGAAGAACTATTTTGAAATACTTGAAGTAATCATAATTACTGTAATGAGGCAACTATTAAAAAGTTGTCACTAAGTAAGGCTGTAGTATCAGTAGATTTGGAAAGCAATACTAGACTGTTACACCATGGCTACAGCTGGTAGTAATTAAAACATGAGATTTTGCTTGAAAGAAAGGCAGTAAAGAGAATGAATATCCCCCCCAAAAGAGAACCTAGGACAGGTGTGGGATCTGTTAGAGAACAGAGGTTATTAAGTGAATAGCCACCATCAGCTAGGAAGCAATTCCCAAGTGACATCTCCTCCTAATATTCTACTTAGCATCTTTCAGGCCCTACAGCCCTTTTTCCCCTAAAGAGTTAGTAAATAACTCTGACCAAAGCTTTGCAAACAATCTAACCTGCTTTTGCACAAAGATGAATCCTTCTGTCCACAAGACAATCTTGCTAGCCCCTGTCATTAGGATCTCTTGATGCCACTTGATCACATGTGTGCTCTTTGCATGAAGTAAGCATTTTGGCTGAAATTTCTCGCTCTGCATTTAACGCTGAGCAAGCCAGGGCCTCTTGGGCAGAGATGATGTTACCGGTGGCAGGTGTGCTCTGGCGTGTGATTTACCACAGCCGCACACAGTGGGCATGGCTTCAGCCAAACCCTAGTGCCCCCCCAGGCTGTCTGTAGAGAACCTCGGAGAGAAGGTGCAATGCTTCATAACCAGCGCATTAAAAGGAGACACAAGTGGTAGATTTTGCTCCCAGACTTTCCCCATAAACAGCTGAGGATGGCTGCTCACGTCTAAACTAATGAGATGGCATATGAACAGCTCTTTTCACAGAGCTTGGGAGGGTCCGTTAGGGACAGTTATCACATTAGAAATTAAAAGCAAATGAACACATTCCCTCCTGCCCAGTTATCCTACTACTGTGGCAGGACCCTCTTTTCCACAGGGAATGTGACACTCCTCTCGCACTGACTGGAAACTGAGCACCTGTCTGACTTCCAGGACTGATTTCCCAGCTCTGGTATCTCACCATAAGCAGACCTAGCTTAGAGTTTTGGCTGTTCTAGGTCAATCTGCCATGTAGAAGAAGTTGTGCCTTGATTTTTTTTTTTTTGACATTTTTTGGTGGAATCACCTGTTGTGGGACTGAGATTTTCTCCCTCTCGTCCCCTGCCCTCCTCTCCCCTCCCTTCCCCTGCCCTCCCTCCTGCTCTTGGCATGGCTGCATGAAGGCGAAGGCAAAGCTCTTCTGAACATTGTGGCACAGGGGATAATTCCTCTGTGTTTCTCTGACTATGTTTGTGCTTTGCCTGCTCGGGGACAGCTCAGAACAAGGTGCTGCTCCCCGCTGCTGGCCCTGGTTCTGCCAAAAGGAGTCTCGTGCTGCAGAAGGGAGAGAGGCCATGGTCACTTGTGGGCCTGGGGAGGGGAGATGGAAATGCCCAGGCTCCTCGAGATGGACACTGATTACCCACCCCACCGCCACCCCAGGGGGACCTTCCCACACAACTCACCTCCACTGCTGCAAGCACAGCCCTCAGTGCCCAGCTGCCTGAACCAGGCAGGGCCAGGGAACAAAGAGAGGGGATGGCTCTGGGATGGGCACCAACAGCTGCTGCTGATGGCAGCCCCCAAAGCAGCACCCAGCACCACCAGAAGCCTTGCTCGACCCTCCACACCTCACAGGCACACTGGTAGGAGTCCAGTCACTAGCCAGACTGGCCCCGACTCTGCCAGCGTCCAGCGCTGCTTGTTGCCACCCACTGCATGGTGTTGTCTCAACAGCCCATCTGCCCCTGCAGCACTTGTCCAGTGACACCGGTTGGCCAAGGCTGGCCAGTCACGGGACAGACTCTCTCTCTAATCAGCCCCCTCACTTTTTTTGCAGGAGAAAGGCTTAAGAAAAGAGGTAAAAAGAAAAAGTTTGTGAGGCCTCTTGAGTTTAGGAAACTAAAACAGTTTTAATAGCAATAGAAAGATACTACATCTGGAAAACAAGATATGGCCAAGTCTCTGTAGGATCAGAACTGGTCTCTTCTCCCAAGTAACAAGTGATAGGACAAGAGGAAGTGGCCTCAAATTGCACCAGGGGAGGTTTAGCTTGAATATTAGGAAAAATTCTTCACTGAAAGGGTTGTGAAGCACTGGAACAGGCTGCCCAGGGAAATGGTTTAGTCCCCACCACTGGAGGGATTTAAAAGCCATCACGATGTGGTACTTAGAAGTGGCCTCAAATTGCACCAGGGGAGGTTTAGCTTGAATATTAGGAAAAATTCTTCACTGAAAGGGTTGTGAAGCACTGGAACAGGCTGCCCAGGGAAATGGTTTAGTCCCCACCACTGGAGGTATTTAAAAGCCATGTAGATGTGGCACTTAGGGACATGGTTTAACAGTGGAGCCTTTGTGTGTAAGAGCCCCAGAAGGTTCAAAGATCAAGTTAAGTGGAATAAAAATATCACGCTGGGACCTCACCTCAACAGCAATGACAACAGACCCCTTGCAAAGAGGGAAGCTGTAGCGTGAGCACACCTTACAGGCGACTACCCCTTCCTTCCCTACCTCCACAACCTGTTTTAGCAGTGCCTTCAGACCTTCCTCCCAGCGGTTATTCCAGTGGGTCACAAGAGACCCTTCCATTCAAAGCTCTTTGAAGATCACTGGAATCTGAAGGAAGGGCCCTGCAAGAGAAAAGAACCAGCAAACCACCTTCAATATCAGTTTCATTTAAAATAAGACTCAATGCGTAAAAGGAGCTTTTAGCCAGGAAAGAGCACTGGATCACTTTGTTCCAGCCAGAAGCAGCTGCTATTTTTTCCAAACAGAATTCCAGGACAAAAGACCAAGGATGCATGGACAACCAGCCACCCAGGGAAGCAAAGGTCTAATCAATAAAGCTGTGGTGCTAGACACCCAACACTTGTGAAAACAGTTTCATTCAGAAGTAGTGTCCTCAGAGCCACCTAAGAGTCTTCAGCTGAATCCTGGAAATAGTGTTTTAACTGCTTGTGTGATAGCCTTCCAAGCTCTCATGCTCCTCCTAAATCTCAGAGAAGTTATAAACATTGAAAAACAGTTTCCTCTATCCTAACAATGTGTAATAGTCTCCTGACTCTCAAAAGCCTGTCCCGTTTCTAAAGTGACCTGAGATTCCAAAGCCAGCCAGTTGTCAAAGAGAATTTAGGTCTCCCATTTCTTCTAGAAGGCAAATTTGAAAAAGTTGATGTTGTTGAAAGGGAATATTCAGCTACACTTTCCAGCAGTTTCACCAGTAGCTGCAATGCTAAGGAAAAAACTCAAACTGTCTGTCACTTTTGCCAAAGCCTGTTGAAATCCGGGTGCTGGGCTGAACACCACCAAAGCCACTATCCCTCCCAGCATATTTTCAGTGACTTCGCTGGTGATGCATGCAAGATCCATCCGGGCTGAGTGACGGGGATGAACGCATCGATTTTCACAAGTATGGGGAGCATCGTGTATCAGAACTCTGTGACATCCACTTCATAATTTGTTGTCCTTAACGAAACGGGTTAATGACAGGTGAGGGGAGTCCTGTCTATAGCACGACTGCTGCTTCTCTTCTGTTGTGACGGTTGAACAGGTGTCTGTGCAGTACGATGAACTCGTCAGGGCTGGCGCTGAGCCTGCTGTCAGGTGAAAACATACACCTTGTAAACAAGGCTCCCCCCTGCGGGGCAGCGGGATGGCGGCGCA
>NW_010406414.1:6653-7738 GCF_000710305.1 Buceros rhinoceros silvestris | reverse complement strand
CCGACCGGTCGAACGACTAGGCCCGAGAGCTGAAGGCCTACCCCCCCAGATCACTGGGGATTACGGACTTTGAACTATCCCTGCCGTGAGTCTCGTCTGAATCGGGTGAGATATCCGGACTCCCAGCGGTTTCATGCAAGGAGTTTTTTCCTGCGGTTTACTTGCTGCGCAGGGGTTTCTCCCCCGCCGTCTCACTGCGGGAAGGATTTTGCTTTTCTCCGCCCAAGAGCAGCTGCAGAGTCTTCACTCCCACTTTGCTGCTGGGTGCCTGCCAAGAGCACTGACCTTGAACAGACTGTTACAGAACTCTGGTTATCTAAGTCCTCTCTTCTTCGTTTTTTTCCTTTCTTGGTTTGTGCCTGTATATATATAATAGTGTATAGCTGTGTGGCTTTATTGTTTATTAAAAGTTTGTTTCAGTTTTCCCAAACGCAGACCGAGGTGTGAATTTCTTCCTTCCCCTTAAACTCCTTCTGTCTCTAGCAAGACAGACAGAATCGTTAAGGAACTCGAGGAGTTATTATAGTTATTATTGCCTCGGTCCCTTAACCCTTAACACTGCAAAACTCCACTTTTTCAATAGCATAATCTGTAATTTCATGTATGCCAAATTTCACTGGGGTCGTTGCTGGGTGGTCATTAGACTTCATTTGTTGTCTCACAGGCATAGCAGTTTTAAGCCCTTTGTCTCAGGTTTATCATCATCAGGGATTTTTAATATGTTTGTCAACAATATTTGAGACATTGTCTTACAAGGGTGAGAACACAGCACATATGTTTTAATTAAATTCAGGTGAAATTCATTTACAATGTTATTTATGAGTTTCCAACACAGGAGGCAATGACGTGTTTTATCAGTCGCCAGGCAAAGGTGACTCGTCACTGCCCGCTGTGGAATGCAGAACCATAAATCTGAGCTCAGCAGTGAAAACAGAGAAACTGTAGATAAATCACGGTTTATATATGCCAGCACTGCGGCGACTAAGAAAAACATCAGTGTCAGAAACCCGAAGACCTGGTTTTGAATCCCAGCAGTGTCCTCTGACCGGAAGGATGTGGGCTCACATGATGTTCGTCACTGAGGG
>NW_010406414.1:6219-6483 GCF_000710305.1 Buceros rhinoceros silvestris | reverse complement strand
GAATTGCCCAGAAACGTCGCTTCTGCCGTGACTTCTGGGAAGACAGTCCCCAAGATGGTGTCTCTTCCTCTAGTGACGCAGTTTTAATTGTGTGGCCCACCCCATCGCCCGAAGGTTTTCCCTCTGATGGCCCATTTTCGTTATCTCTATCACTTCTCTCTGCCAGCTGCGGTAATTTATTACCTTAATTTGTTTTCTCAAGTGAGCTGTTAACAGTTTAGCAGTTAAATTCCTTAGCGGCGGGAGAAACGGAACACCTTTTCG
>NW_010406414.1:1199-6072 GCF_000710305.1 Buceros rhinoceros silvestris | reverse complement strand
CGGGCTTGTTCTCGGATCCTCCCCACACAGGGGGGGTCAGTTCCACTCCGTGCCGCTGTGTGATTTTCCAAGGTCTCTAAAAGTAATCTCCAGGCAGTTGCTAATTTTGCAGCGTTAGCTTTAAGCTCATAAACAGTACATTTTAATCCTCTGTTCCCCAGTAAGGCTTTAAAAGCTAAATCTTCATTCCGGGTGGCTTTCCAACCCATTGTTATGATACCGGCGGCCTGCCTGCTTCTCAGGCGTAAAAAATTCTCACCTGCTTTCCCAGGCATAAATCTCTGGTCCGGACTGAAGGCAGCAATCCCTGCTGAAATTTCCTCGCTGGTCTTCGCCCCCCCCACAGCTTCCCCTGCAGCCTCGTCCTCTGTAGCTCAACTCCCTGCAGTCTCGTCTGTCGGGGATCACCAGTTGTGGCCCGACTCTCCGCAGTCTCGTGCGTCGGGGGTCAGTAATTTTTGCCCAACTCTCTGCGTCGGGGGTCAGTAATTTTGGCCCAACTCTCTGCCATCTCACATGTCGGGGTCACCAATTGTCAGGGTCACCAATTGTGGTGGTAAATCACCACACGTCGTGAATAGTTGGGGCAGATAACACAACAGCAGCTTGTGTGCATACAAAGCCTTTATTGAAATACAACTGCAGCAAACTGCTGCAGCACCTACTTACTGCAAATTGCAACTGCGATTCTGCACCGCGTTCTCTCTTATCACAATGCTTTATATTCTTCTAGTACTTGTTTATTATACGTGCTTTACTTGGATTGGCTTCAAGGGTGCTCTCCTCCAATCAGCTACTGACCAAGCCTCTCTGTCTCCTCCTAAACGACACGCCTCCTGCTGTTGACTGACAGCAGGCTAATTTGGCTTCTTCTCTGCCGGGGTCACTCCCACAAGAAGGCAGCTCCATCTCAGCATCTCAACAGCAGTTTAGAAACTCTAGTTTCATATTCTAGTTGTTGCACACAATGCTCTCCTAGCTATTGACAAATAGGGCTCTGTGTAACATTTCTCAACCATGTGAGTCAATGTCTTTGTAATAAGCTCTGATATCATTAGGAAATTTCTTGCCCTTACCTTCAGAGGTTTTTTTCAAAAGTGGAAATTAAATGACATTTTACCACCAATCTTCCAGGTGGTGCACTAATGTCATTCTCTGAAACCTGACTAGCAGCCCCAGACAAGTGTCCAAAATTCACTGTACACAGTGTAATTGATCTCTTATGAGTACTTTCTTACTAGTTTTATTACTCTCATCCTCAAGGGGGAATAGCTTCATGGAATAAGCTTCAGGCTAGAAATATGGTGACTTGCTGGTCATAGAGGTTCCTGACTGTGTAACAGACTCAGAACTTCAACTTTCTAAGGTCAGTCAAGCGACTATCACACACCTCATTCTGTGTCCAGGTAAGCACTAAAATATGAAGGATGGATACTGATATATCTAGAATTGCTCATTTGCTCATTGACATTTACTTTGTTTCGAGATCAGTGATGTCTTGAAGAACAAAACTGTCTTTAAATTTGCCCATAAAAACTCAGCTTTTTTAAAAATCACCATTCATAAATGGTTTACTGAACATAGTTAGAGAATAAAAAGTACATATTTCATCAAGCCTACCACACCTGCAGGACGTGGTGGCCACAGGGTTGTTTGCTGGAAGGCAGCGTGCAGCCTTGTTCCTCTGACCAAAGGTAGGTTATAAATAAAGAGTAGCTCCATTCAGAGCAAAAGGCTTCCCATGATGCTAAGCAAAGATTAACCAGGACCTTTCAGGATAAAAAACACATTCTAAAATATCATGTGGCTTGGCATGAAGGTTGCACCACAGCTCAAAATCTGGCAAGATGCAGCAGCCAGTTTGGGCAGAAAGCTGTTGCCTTCCATGTCAAACTGCAAAGTGGAATAAAGTTGTGTGCGTGGCAAGTCCTGTGCTTGCTGCTCTCCGCTGAATCTGATTAATTATTAATCACCTCAGTGGAGGGTACACCAGGTTTATGAGCAAATGTGACCTGTGGAAACGCTGCCCTCAGTGTCCCTCTGCCCGAGGCCAGCGGTGACCAGCTGTCCGCATGGCTCCCCAGCAAGTCCCTGCCCAGGGCTGCGGGCAGCTGGGAGGCAGTGACAGCTCCGGGGAGTAGAGTGAACTTACCTTGGGCTGACCCAGGTGGATGGCGCCGCAAAGGACAAAAGGGGAAGGTTGAGCACCTGGCGTGCTGGCGCCGTGCAGCTCGGCAGTAGACCTATCTTCCAAGTACTCGTCCGATCTGCCCTTGAACCCATGTAACCCTTTTGCGTGCAGAAGACTCTAAGTCTGTGTATTTATACTATCAAACTAAACAAAGCCAATTCACAAGGACAAGCCTTGTCCTGTGGTGCTCGATACTGTCAAATTGTTAGTAAGGGCTGTGGCACAAGCTGATTGTTATTTCCCCCAAACAAAGCCTGGGCAGTCTGAAGCATCAGCACACAAAAGGCTCGCTGGCCTCCCTCCTGTCTGGGGTGGTAAGGCAATTGTCCACTGGGACCATTCCTGAAACTGTAATCCCAGCAAGGCTCTGTGGTTTTGTGGTGGCCTGAAGGAGACATATTGGGAAGTCTAGATGTGGCTACTCTTGTTTCAGGGGACAAGAAAGCTAAGTACTGCAGATGTGAGTCTTGTCATATTAGTTAGTCTCAAGGCCAGAGAATGGTTCCTGGTCTGTTTTACTTAGTAGCTCTCATGTAGCTAAGAGACTGGCATCATCTTTTGTGCCACAAAGGTGCTGGGAAACTCTAGGTTGCCCTAGGGACAGAAGCAGGATATTTAGTTTTGAAAGAACACAGGTATTACAAGCATCCCAGGAGTTTCCACTTGATGCCAGAGGCCAGTTCTCTTGATTCTTTAAGGTAAATAAGAATTGTTTCTTAACCTCAATAACAAGCCCTTCCTGTTCAGTAGTGAATTGAGATCGTCACTGACTGTAGAGCAAGGAAGGAGCGGGGTATTCTGCCTGCTGAGCCCTGTTGGTGCTCCTCCTTTTCTTCTTGCTTATTGCTTAGCACCTCAGCTCCCAAGGCATCACAAGCTCTGTAACCTCACTGTTGCAGTCCTCTGTGTGGTTCCCCAAATAACGGTGTTACAGAACCAATCACTCAGTTTTGCTTTTTGTGCTGTTTTATTAACTCATGATAATAAAACACATAGGCCTATGCCATACCTGGAGTTGTTTGAGACTGTTGGTGGAGACTTTTGCCTTTAAAAAAGAAAGGAATCACCACAGCACCCATGCCTGGATGGTACAAGAAGGATACTGTAGGAAGTCAGAATCCTTGTAGTACAGGGCAAGTACGACATACGGAAGCAGATCTGCTCTACTAAACTGCCTTGTCTTTAACGTGAGATCACATCAAGAGTGAGAAAAAAAATCGCTGTATGCATGCAGTGTTTGTTCAGTGTTACGATATGCCAACAAAGATGCCAGTCAGCTTTTCGCTACATAGATGTTACTTTACTAAAATCTGAACCTTGTTGACCAGTAACTCATTCCCCATATGGCTCCATGCTGCCATCAAATATTATAGCTTTATGCCTGTCAAAGCAAGACTCTGCAAACAGAAGTTAGCCTATGACACTGTGCTAGTGTAAGAAGACAGTATTTTTGTTTAACAGAAAAATTTCACACATCGTGGCTAACACAGTTTTGTTAAGGAGAACCCCTGGTCTGGTCACAGCCATGCTGACAGAAGGCAGCTTTTGTCAATTCAGGGTGAATCCTTCAGAGAGGTAGTGTAATTACACTAGCAGAAAAACTCTGTTCTGTGAGGGTATTTTTAATTATATATACATACATATATATGTGTGTGTGTGTATATATGTGTGTGCATATATATATATATAAAAAAGCTGAAGGTGCAGTTTAACATTGCAGCTCCTCTGGCAGCAAAGCCTCTTTATTAAGCACCAGTTCCTACCTCCAGCTGTGCTGCCTGAAGTGATTGCAGACCACCCTGTGAATGAGATAGCTGCTTCACCTAAAGTTAGTAACTAAATAGTCTAATGCCCCCTGTCTAACTGAGCAAGATCTTTTCACTGATCCATTTTGCAGTGTGAACAAATAGTTGCATCTGTGCTTCTGAGCAGCTGACAAACTGCTCTGTAGGCATAGAAACAAAATTTTGCTAAGGATGACGTGAGTCTTTTATATAGGAAAGAAAACCTTTGTACAACCGTACACAAAATCTACTCTCTGCTTTAGAGTTTAGGAGACTCTAAATCAGAATATGGTGTAACACAGGAAACCTCTTAAATTCTCTTTCTTCTGTTATTTGTAGGATGCCCATGGCAAGGTCTCTCTTTTCTTATGATTGTACATGTATCCACACAAGCAAGCTGACTGGTTCTAGTTCAGAACTTTCTGTTACTGTTACGGAAAAAATAATGACAAGCATTATTAAAATGCTCTGTAAGTAAGATGTTAAGATGAGGTTGAACAAAATGCTCTACTTTTAAATATGTCTCTTGCTAATATGGAAGTGTCCTGGTTTGAGCTGAAGCTTCCTTGTTTTGGGAAATGGACAAATAGGAATTATTCCATGCAGTACGATAATTCCGCATTTAATTGGTTAAGGGGGTCAGGTGAAACGTTACGTCGGGAGCCTTTAAAAGCAGCAGGCCAGGGGAGTGTCACTCTCTTGGACTCCGGACGGCTTCACAGAGGAGAGCTCCTGCGACTCTGCTGGCCCGACTAGGCCCGACAAGGCCCGACTAGACCCGGCTAGGCCCGACCCTGCGAACGACTAGGCCTGAGACCTGAGGGCCTGCACCCCCAGAGATCGCTGAGGATCACAGACTGTGAACTGTTCCTGCCGTGAGTCTCGTCTGAAATCGGCT
>NW_010406414.1:0-1015 GCF_000710305.1 Buceros rhinoceros silvestris | reverse complement strand
CCTGCAGAGTCTTCACTCCCACCTCGCTGCTGGGTGTCTGCCAAGAGCACTGACCTTGAACAAGACTGTTAAGAACTGTGGTTATCTAAGTCCTCTCTTTTTCGTTTTTTTTCCCTCTTTCTCGGTTTGTGCATATATATATATAGTAGCATATAGTGGTGTGGATTTATTGTTTATTAAAAGTTTGTTTCAGTTTCCCGGACGCAGAACAAGGTGTGAATTTCTTCTTTCCCCTTTAAACTCCTTCTGTCTCTAGCGAGACAGAAGGGATCATTAAGGAGTTCGAGGATTTGTTACCTCGGTCCCTCGACCCTTAACAGGAAGTCATTGCAGATTCCTGTGAAAATAATCCTACGCTTAAGATTATACAGTTTGTAAATAAAAGATATGATGGTCCAAACTTTGGTGTAAGGACCAAAACAAAGTGGTGTATAAACTCTGCCCGTGGAATGAATTGTCTTTTTCTAATGATGTGTCCTGGTTTGAGTTAAATCTAACTCTGTTAAGTGATTTTACTTTTCAGCAAAGCCTTTTTTTAAGTGACTGCACTTTCTGAAGTTAATGCCTCGGGGAATGACAGCACTTGAAGTTTACAGTTACTATCAGAGATTGGTGTGCAGAAAGGCTCTTGCTTATTCTTGCTCCTGTGAAGACCAAGGTCACTGCTAAATCCTGTGTACCATGGTGGGGGTGCAGTAAGTAAGAGGACACATCTGTGGGGAGAGTTGGACAGGACAGGTGACCCTAAACTGACCAGCAACATGTTCCATCCCATAGACATCATACTGGATATAAAGCTTAGGGATCATGTGGGTCAATCTCTCACTCTCTTCTTCATGGTGGGGTTGCAGTAAGTAAGAGGACACATCTGTGGGGAGAGTTGGACAGGACAGGTGACCCTAAACTGACCAGCAACATGTTCCATCCCATAGACATCATACTGGATATAAAGCTTAGGGATCATGTGGGTCAATCTCTCACTCTCTTCTTCAGTGGCTGGCATCTGAGGAGAACT
>NW_010406413.1:43446-45588 GCF_000710305.1 Buceros rhinoceros silvestris | reverse complement strand
GTGCTGCGGGGCGGAGAGGAGGGGAGCTGCTGCCCAGCTGAAAACCCGGCAGTGCCCGGCTCCACGGCAACCCTGAGAACGAAGCAGGAGGCACTGCCTCCTCCGCTGAAAAAAAATTAAGAACTCACTTCTAAAATCGAAGGACTTTGGCCATTTGAAACTTTCACTACCCATTGGTTTGGCATCCTAGTGCAAAGCCCTGGAGTAAATTCAAATGGAGAAAAAATAAAAATAAATGTAAAAAATTATTACCAGACATCACTGCACCAGAGTCTTCAAACAGCCTCTGCTGGTTAATTATTATTTAATAGCAAAGAAGTGCTTGAAATGCAGAATGGTTCACCACAGACTGTAATAATAAAAACATTACCCCCTGTAAACCCCTGCGCACATCTTGCACGCTCAGCCCAGATGCAATGCCTCCTGTTCTCCAGCTCATTACCTCTGCTGATGGATAATGGCCAGCATTAGTCAAAGCAGGGGGATGCCGAGGGTGGTGCAGGGAGGTGCGCAGGGTACCACAGCCAGGGTTGGTCCCTTGCTGAATCTCTGCACCCCGCAGTCCATGCAGATGCTTGCTCCTCTCCATCTCTGGCAGCACACACCCCTGCCCACAAACACATCTCCCTGCATCTCTGCTGTCCCTTGCTCTAAGGGTAAATTAATACAGCAGGCACCGAGCTACCAGAGCCAGCCATGGCATATCCCAGTTGGCTTGTTTAAAACCAGTTCATGCATCTGCATGCCACGCCACAGTCGCTTCTCACTCTGCAAAGGAGCGGGAGTCAAACTTATGCAGCCGTGAGTGCAGTTCTGCCTCCCAACTCTTACCATGGTGCTGGGCAAATCCTGCCATCCCACTGCCTCGACTCTGCCACCGGAAAAATGGGGAATAAGATTTTCTCTTGCCTGTGCTGTAAGGATTATTGCTTAGGATGGCTGGGTGCTCAGGTCTCAGCACTTTAGGGAAAAAAAAAAAAAAAAAGGCAGTTCAAAAAAAGCCCAAGCCAAAAAGAACGGTCAGGGTGTTCGCACTAGTGCTGCATGCGTGAGGGAAGCTGAGGCCAGCTCTTCCAACCTGCAGTAGGAGCCTCTCCTGAGCCCTTCAGCAGCAGCCAGGCACCACCGCCGGCTCACCCACTGGCTTCCGCCTGCCCAGCTGAGGATATTCGCACCCGGCCCCCAGAGCCAAGCAGCAGCTCTTCCCTAGCCCAGCAGCATGCAGGCAGCGCTCTGCTCCTCCCTGCCCAAAGTCACACTCTGCAGAGCTTACAGCAGCTTCTTGGCAGAAGACTCTTCCTTTTTTTTTTTTTCCTTCTATTTTTTCCCCTCCCCTCCCAGACGATGCTGCATTTACAGCAGCAGCAGTGCAGGATGAGGATACATCCCCAGGAGCACTGCTGAGTGGCCGCCACACCCCCATAGGTATAGAGCATCTCTTGGGTCACACCAACCCACCACAGCACCCCACTCTGCTTCCATGCCACAGGAGACCCATGGATGCCACAAGCACATTGCTGGTTCCATCTCCTGGTGGGCAGCTCACCCTCCTAGGCTGATGGCAAATGGTCCAGGTGCTTAGGCCATCAACTACCACATTTCACTCGGAGGAACACAGACTGACTTAGACATTCGACCCCAAATTTTCTCCCTCAGTTTCTCATTTCAGCTCTGCTTTCCATCTTTACCTTAATTTTGTTACAGCTCTGTGAATAATTGGCTTCTTGGTTCACTGCCTCAACCAAGAGATTGCTAGGAAAAAAAATCATTTCATGTTGGCCCAAAACTGAATGCTTTGTGTGTCTTGAACAAAATGTTTCTTTAACTCAAAATGAAGTATTTTATTTCCAGAGTTATTTTTACCTCATTTTTTCAAGTTACGGTCATTGAGTCCAGCTCTGAAATGATGTCTTTAAAAAAACCCATTAAGCTCTTTGTTTTGAATATACCAAAAGGAAAATTTTGAATTGTTATCTTTTCAGATTATTATATTTTTTGCAACTTATTGGCTTTGTTTGTTTGTTTGAGGGGGAGGGTGGAGAGGGCAGGCTGCCAGAATGAGTCATCCTGTTTGGCAGAAAATGATAAACAATTTCAATTGATTTAAAAATTGCCCTTTTTTTTTTTTTTTTTTTTTTTTTT
>NW_010406413.1:41658-43433 GCF_000710305.1 Buceros rhinoceros silvestris | reverse complement strand
CCGTTTTGCGAGAAAAGGTAAAAAATTTCATTTGGTTTTAAAAATTCCCTTTTTTTTTTTTTTTTTTTTTTTTTTACAATCCAGCACCCACCTTCCCGAACTTCACCCTCTGCTGTGGAACAGCTCCTGAGGGAGCAGCCCCACAGAGACATCCATGGTAGTCAAACAGCCCGTCTGCCCTGTTCTGCGATAATTCCTCAAGGATTATTTGCCATATGGCACATCTTTCCTTCACAGCCACGTTGTGCTGTAACTCATTCCTGATTTGTTCTTATCACCTCCAAGTCCATTTAAGACCTTGCCCTTTTCCAAATTCCTCCTCAATCTTTTGTGTTTCTGATTTTTTTCTAGACATAGAAAAAAAAAACCTATCTACAATCCTGCTCCTATGTTACAATTCTCTCTTGCCGATACCCTCTAGGTCTCCTTGGGATATTTCTTTGCGCTTGCCAGTACAGGCAAGGCCTCTCATTTTGGCATCAAGCATAAAAATCAATATAATCACCATTTGTGCTTCCTTCTAAATCACTGACAAAGGTATTAGGGCTGAACCCAACAGAAACCCATCCCCTAAATCCATTCCCATTCGTGAACAGTGTCCAGCAAACTCCAGCCAAGCAGCAGCGCTGCTGTCCAAGCTGGGAGGAATCTGCTGCAGGAGTATTCTGAGGCAGTGTTTGATCTTGCTAAATATACTTATTAACTGCAAGAGTAGGATGCTGAGGCTGCAGAGGACTTCTGTAGACAGATTCATGGTCATCGGGCAGAGTATTAGACTAAAACCTTGGATCTTTCCAAGTAGCCTTGAGCAGACAACGGGGCACCTCTCCCACTCTCCTGGGATAAAACCCCCAGCCCTGGGCATTGGGCATCAGATTAGGGCATGAAGTCGAGGGGTCATGAGCATCTGCGTTGCTTCCCTGGTGTCCTGGTCAGAAAGCTAGCAGTCAGCAAGGAGGATGCCAGAGACCCACCACGGTCTGGGAAAAGACATCCCAACATGGCCAAACAGCTCGTTCCACCCCAAATGATGGAAAGCAGCAGAGATACCTGCACGGTATCTATCCACGGTGGGGAAAGACAGCTCTACAGAGACTTGCCTTGCACAGGGGGAGACACAGAAAAAGGTACAAAGAGACAGAGAAGGAGGAGAGGATGAGAAATCCATCTCATGGAGACTGAGGATAAGGTTATACATATTCAAAGGCCAGGAAAATGAAATTCTAGTTCATGTGAGCCTCGTGCAGATAAAACTCTTTGGGAGTGGATTTGGCTCTACAGAGAACCGGAGTTTACTCTTTATAAACAAGACAAAACAAGCACTAAAACCTCTCTTGATGGGGGATTCACCCACTTTAACAGTGCTGCAGATAGAGACATCCTGTCAAGAAATGTCCAAAAAGTTTCCTTGAATATCAGAACGGGGAAAAGGAGGGAACTGTGGAATTCATCTGGATATTTGCCAGGGACTGGGAATCTTCTCTTAATGATTTTTATGTTTAAAAAGGTACCATCAACTTCTCTACGGTAACTTGCACTTTATAGTAACAGATTGACTAGAAATTGTCCTTTTTTTTTTTTTACTCAATACAGTAGCTCTCAGCAAACAGCTGGAGATCATCTAGGAAGACGGAAGAATTTAGAGGAACATTCTCAGGGGTTTTTTTCAGCATGAGTCTCTGACTGCTGTTAGGAGGGAAACTTCACCTGTACGGAAAACAGATTTCCTCCAGGAACCTCGGCCACTGTAACTCCAGAGGAAAAACTGTGTTCTC
>NW_010406413.1:37600-41554 GCF_000710305.1 Buceros rhinoceros silvestris | reverse complement strand
CAGCAGGAAAGCATCCAAGAGAAAATGTCTCGCCCGCAGGTGCTAGTGTGCAAGAAACAGGGACAAGAGCTAGGAAATCTCACATTCTATGCACCCCTTTAACATTAACTTACTGCCATTAATGGAGGGGACTTAGATGAACAACTGTCTCTGCTTTCAGTTCTTTATCTGTAAGGCAAAGATACAGATACTGCCCTAGAAAAGGGTTTGCTGATCTGCTGTCGTTTATGCAGCTATTTGAGAATATAATGAGTTGTGTCATTATTAGGCATTATTATAAAGCTACAGCTCTGGATGAAAGACAAATCTCAATGTGTAAGCCAAAGGAAATTCAAAACTCTGTTTGAAATTCTTAAAATCAAACCCACCATTCGTACCTACAAACTATGGCACCACAAACACTAGCCCAGCGCTCAATTATCCCAGCACAATTCCCTGCAGGCACAGCAGAAGGGGCAATTTAAGGACTGGAAAATTCTTTAGGCTGAATATCCACCTCACACTTGCACTCAATGAGACATCAGTTGTGTTTGCTTTGGTGACAGGAGCTGCAGCGGCGCAGTGCTAAAGGCTGCCTCTTGGTAGGGCAATGAAGACATCAGCAAAACGTGATGGATGTCCAGGATGTGGTTTGATTCAGTGAAGGAGACACAGCAGCGATAGGAGAGTCTGATCTCTCATGTCACTGCTCAGGGGCTGTAACGCCTGTTCGCACAAAGATGAAGGTGCTACAGACACCCCAGGCTTAACTCCAACCCTGCCAATACTCGATGTGTTATCATAACCTCCCTGCGTGACTGTCTGTGGGAGTGGAAGAGAGGAGCAGCAGAGCTGGAGAGGGGCAGGAGGCTGAGCAAGGCAAAGGATTTCCAAGGCAAGAAACTGAATTGACCTCAGGCCAGGCTGCCCAACAGTTTTTCTATCAGCATGCAGACTCTCGCAAGCCCCCACTAGATGCTGGGTTTATCTCCAAAGACAATGACTCAGTGCAGGAAGGGGTCAGGAAAGAGATTACTGCCCCAAAAGCCAAGAGCGCCCCCTCATCCCTGAATACTTCTGGGATAATGTGCTGAGAAAACCCTGTGGGACAGTACAAGGTAGCAGAGACTGGAAATGACAGATTTCAACATCAGATGTGCCTTGCAATAAAGCAGTGCATTGGGCTAAACAGTGTTTCTGAAAAGCAGCTTTTAGATGAGACAAAAAACCTGTGCCTGCTTTGGGGCAATATCCCCTGGAATCTGCCAAAAGCCCATTCCCGAGGGGAAGTATCCTGCCGTGCATTACACCAACTACCCAGCCTACAAATGCCTGCAGTTCTCACCATCATTTGTATGCTAAATCAACACTAATAGCTTATAGCCTCTCACTGCCAGCTCAGAGTAACTCTTCAAGCACAAGAAGATTCAAAAGACTCAAGCCTATCCAAGTGTAATGGAAAATAAAGATAGAAGTATCTCACTAGAAAATACATAGTAATTTAAAAAACAAAGACATTCTGATTTGTAACACTCACCTAATGAAGATGACTTTTGTTTTCAGAAAACACATAAGAACCAGAAACAAAACTTTCTAAAAAGTTTAAGTAAAAAAATCCTCTATCTTCAAGCAGATTTTCTTTGAGCAAAGATTATTTTAGTCTCTTGTGAATATCTTTATTTTTCCTCTGACTGGAGGCACAGTGCAGTGACAGCACGGCAGGACCAAGAAATCTGTTATTTCAAGCCCAGTTCTGTGGCTCTTAGATTTGGAAACTTCAAACAGCAGCATCCCATGTGATAAGGCACTACGACAGCCTTTAGCAACACAAGTATAGTATTTTTCCTCACAGACCTAGAGGGAATAGGGTACAGATACTGTTTATATAAGTACCTCGTTCACACTATCATACACACCATCCAAACTCTGCACTGCAAAATGAAACTACCAGCTGGAATCATCAGCATTTTTATGGCATTTTCCCTTTAACACAATTGTTGAGCAAACACCACAGCATTACTGTAGGAAGAAGCGATGCCTCTCTGCCCGAGATAGCAGAGCATATTTTGAGTTTTTGCAAAAAATTAAGCGAGGTTCTTACGAGCAACAGGTTCATTTGCTCTAACGACCTTCATTCAATGCCCTCTGGAAAGAGCACAGGCAGGAGCTCTGTGAAACCAAAGAGGTAAATAAGGTAATCAGACAGCACCGGCACCAGGGTGCAAATGAAGGTTAGATAGACAACTTCCACTCCAGTATGTGCAAGCTTTTGGAGCCTGACTTTGTAATCTTAATAATGTTCTCTTGGCGTGGAAGTGTAATTTCTAAAGATTTTTCTTAGCAAATACACTGACCGGAGAGAATAACCTCTGTGTTCCCTGTCCCACCCTTTCTGAGAACAGGCTCTCACTTGCATGCACTGATGTTTGTAACCAAGCAAAGGCACCGTATGTTTGTGATGTAAATATTAGCCCTGCAGAGAAACACCTTTTTATTACCCTGTTGAAAGTCCTTGAGAGAGGGCCGTGAAGGGCAGAGGGGTCCAAAAGAAACCTTCTGTGTTGGCAAGACAGGCAGGCAGGACCACGCCACACACCTGTGAGACAACACCCCCCCCCGCAACATGTGCCCACACAAAGTTTCAGCCTGGCCTTGGAAAGGTTCCAGCGATCGCAGAAGAAGTCTCCAATCCTTTCCTGGGATTGGCTCCCTCTCACCCCAAAAACTTCCCTGCTTCCTGCTACAGGGCCATCCTATAGGAAGCAGAATTTACTTACAAAACTTACCCTTACAGGGCTGATTTCACAACCTGTTTTATCTCAAGGAACCAAAGAAGCTGGAGGTCAAATACTGCAAGGGCAAAGCACACAACAAGCATGAATTTTCCAGCCCAGGCGAGATGAATCTTGCAGGTGTAAGCGCAAAACAAATCATGTAAGGTCTGTTATATGTGTTGCCCTTTCCCACTCCCTCTGTTAATCTGTTGCTCACCCTCCTGTGGTCTCTTGCTCTCACCTCACCAGATACTTCTGTCTTGTACTTCCCCATCCTAGACTCTCTGTGGCTCTCCAAGTTTTACCTAAAATTTACCTTCCTCCTTTGTTATATCTTTTAAATCTTTTCTTCTATTACTCAAAAGACATTTTGCTTGTAACTCAGCTTCATGAAAGTTATCAAGAAAGATCATGAGGCAGATGCAGTAGACTGGGGGCAACTATTGGAATGAGAAATGAGTTTTGCTTCTTCAGCTAGGGAAAACAGGATTTACTTAGTACAAAAGTCAGAGCTTTACCTTCACAAAGTGCCACTTGTTTTGGACCTACTTTATCAAAGCACAAAGCAGATGAACATAAAATGCAAATACTGTACTGAGTAGAGCAATGGTCATGCCCCCATCCAGCCACCCCTCCATTCAGCATCCCCATTTCCAGGTGGAGAGATCAGACATCAGTAGGACATAAGCTTCATAAAATTACCAAACACAGAAGAACGTCTGTATGTCTAGGATCTAAACCATGCTAATAGATTCATCACTACAGCATCTAGACTGAGGGTCTCTGACCTACCACAGCTTCTTATGTTCTGTGGCAAAACTTCACAAACCAAAACAACTCTGCCTCTGCCATTGTGTTCTCCTCCTCCCATACACCGTGCCTCCAATCCAAAGGTCTTTTTCACTTCTCTTTCCTCCTTCCCCCATTCTTTGTTTCAGCATCCTCTTTTGTGCCGCCCACACACTTGGAGAGCAGAGAGCAGACCAATCTGGCAGGCTCAAATAACAACAAAAAAGAGAAAGAAAAAATAAGTTGCTTTCTGGCCTAGAAGACTCCTCTGGATTTCTATGTGGAGGGAGCAACCAAATCTCTTTTCCTTTCCCCAGGAACCAATGGGAATGGTGTTGGCTCCAAAGGGCTCACATTCTCACAAATCAGCCCTGACAAAAACATGGGGGAAAGGCTGGCATTTCTTCCCTAC
>NW_010406413.1:20349-37516 GCF_000710305.1 Buceros rhinoceros silvestris | reverse complement strand
TACACACAGGAAGAATACCTTTGAACAGGAAACATTAAGATTATTTCTAATCATGCCTTCTTCCGGCACCAAGCACCAGTTAAAAATACCCATTTTTACAATGTGGGGTTTGATTAGCCACTTTTCTTGTTTGCTTTCCTTAAGAAGGGCTGAGGACAAACTCTGCTGCCAGGAGGCTGGTTAACCAGCCAGGCGGTTATCGGCACTTCAGGGACTACTGAGTTGACTGGGCATGTTCCCACACATACAGCACAAGAGGTGGGTTTGGAAGGGTGCAGACGTCCATGTGTAGCACGACCCCCCACACTGCTGACACATCACTGGTAGCTTTTACCCATCAAGGTCCCAATCCTGTAATCTCATCAGTATATGCAAAAAATCCGCTCTGGCATTAAGCACCTAATGACATTAATGGCACACAGCACAGCAGCACAGTCCAGGCATGTGGAAATAATCACACACCCAGAACCCAGGATGACTGATTTTTTTCCCATTCAACATATGCTTTACTTAAGATGTCTGTTCCTTCCCACCCTTCTTTCTCTCAGCCTCCAGAACTATTATTTGTTTTTGGTGGAACACAGGAAACATCTTTAATACAGGAACATTATAGGTTAAACCACACCTATCTGTGAAACAAAAGATTGTTAACTTAGATATAAACAAGACATTTCACTAATTTCACATATCCCTAATGATAGGCAGAATCTGACCCCAGCACAACTGGTCACTCAGCAGATAAAATGCATCTGAGCTCTCTGTATGAGAGTCTAAAAATAACGTTTGTGATTCGTACATAGACTTAGAACCAAAGAAGTTAACTTTCAATGAGGTATAAACATTTTTTATTAGGACCAAAGTGCATGGATGACTCAAAAAGTCTAAGCTATTCTGTGCAGCTATTTGCTTTCTTAAGGTGACCTGTGAGCCATATCCCAGGCTGGTAAGACTCAGCAATGACATCATGTACAATGTCGGCCCAAACAGAGCATCTCTCCCTCCCTATCAGGTCATCTTAACTCGGCTGTTCTTACGTCCGGGAGATGTGTTATTTGCAGAAGAGCATTCACCTGTGCAGCTATATGTCAACTACAACAACTTTCATCACTTCAGCTTTTTGTAGCCACGCAGACAAAACGCCCGTCTTCAATGGGTTTATCAACACAGCTGTGGCAACAGAGACTTCATAATGCACACACAGTCTGTAACCAGGCTCACACCAAGAAGGCAGCTAGATTGCTCTGCTGAAAGCAAATTGTCATGTGTCTTAAAGTGCATCAGCCACCACACTCTGCCAATGCTTCTGACCCGCCAGGGCAGAAGGGGACATTTTCCTGCCTTATTCCTTCAGAAGCCTAAACAAAAGCTTTGGCGGCAGCAGTGTGTCCTTTCCCACAGGAGACTGTGGCTCTTGCTAGGGGAATCCCAATTTGACTTTCACCCAGCCTTCATCTCTAAGGAAAAAACACAGACAGTTGACACTCAGTGGTCCCCAGCTTCAGTCAGGTCTTCATCAAACTGCACTGTGACTCAGTTCTAATGCACATACAGTGCACTCAGTCCACTGACATTTCCAAGACCTCATTCGAGGTCTGACTGTTGTCTCACTCCCACTACAGAGGCTATTTCCCCCGCAGCTGCAGAATGTGTTTGGAGGACAGAAGAGAGAATGTTTTTCATTAATATAGAGTAGCTTAAGAGTATAAATCTTCTTCTGTCTGTCTAGATTAAGATGGGAACATTAGACATGGGCATGAAAATACAGTATCTTTGCATGCTCAGTGTCGGCAGGACAGGTCTG
The DNA here is from genome assembly GCF_000710305.1 of Buceros rhinoceros silvestris. Taxonomy (NCBI): domain Eukaryota; kingdom Metazoa; phylum Chordata; class Aves; order Bucerotiformes; family Bucerotidae; genus Buceros; species Buceros rhinoceros. The sequence continues at coordinate 35,715 of NW_010406413.1, read as the reverse complement.
TACATCATATGGACATGATATTATTTTAAATTATGGTCTTTTTAACAGTTAGAAGTCTATTTGAGATCCATGTCTTGGGAGTTTGTGAGCTTCCCAGATGTAAGTTTTTGCTTCAAGACAAACCTCAGTACCACCTGCCAAGGCAGAGGTTTAAGAGAATACATATGAGATGTGGGCAACCCATACTCACAGTGACGACAGCAACTCCCCTATGAATCAGCTGCTCTTGTTGAGAAGGGCAGGGAGCCATCTGCCCCTAGATGCTCAGAGACCATAGTTTTCTTGCTGGTCATTCCTTCTGGATATTGTTCCAGCAAATCTAAGATCAATAGCTTGTACTTATTTCCCCACAATCTATTGTATTATTGCTGATACCATTTAGCTATCTGCTGTTTTTCAAGTCTATGAAACACCTAACAGTATGACCTGAAAACTCAGGCAACACAGAAAAGCATCTTTATTCAATACCTTATTTCACCTCCTAGCCAACAGAAGCGGTGTCTTTACCACACAGGTGGGATGGACACTTATCTGGGTAAGACCACAGTCTGAGCCAATACTTGCTGGGGATTTAGACAACATGAGCTGAGGAAGGAGACTTGGAAGACATTGAAATTTGACTGTGAGAGTTGAGTAAAGATGCCCAGAAATATTTGAAGGAGATGAGCACAATAAAGAGGAAAGACATTTTTGCTGGCTCATGAAAATGAAACATATGCAGGGCTTAATCTGCCACCACTGAAATCAATAAGAATTTTGCCAGTGAAGCAAAACAAAAGGAGACATAGAAACAACATCTGACATTTGCTGTGTTAGACACAAACAAATAAATCTACGAGATGGATAAATAATATACCATAGGCAGTGGGTGATTTTCAACTTCTACATTCACAGTATGAGCATGTCATGATCTGGACAGTTTTGAAGCTTGTAAAGGCTGCTTATGCTGAGTCATATTTAGAAAGAGATTTTCTATTTGGGTAGTCATGCTAAATCTATAAAGGCACCAAACAAAAAAACCCCATGTGAGAGTTAAAAAGAGAAATACAACAAGGAGATTAAGACACATGCTCAAGAATAGAAAAGAATTTGAATAAAATTTGTTGTAAATAATTTATTCTTGAAGTAGCCCTCATAAACTTCAGTTGGAATGTAAAAGGCAAAATATTCCTGTAAATTATTAACATTTGGGAACTGATCATAAAAGCCTCAGAGGCCAACTCCTTATCCAGTATAAGTGCAAGCATCTGTCCTTGTACCTTTAAGATCATAATGAGATGGCTGCTGAGCAGTCACTATGGAAAGCATGGTATTCAGAAATTAATATCTCTCTGGGCACAGAACATACAGAGAAGACAAGAAGGCAGAACAGAGAAACAGGACTTGGACTATCACATCAAAACCCAGGGATACTCGGTGGATTAGTCATGCAGGCAGCAGACCTGCACTGGGAGACGACAGCAAAAGGATGGTGTGAGGAACTGGGGAGCAAACTACAAAGCTGCCCAAAAGCAAGAAGAATGAGAAATAAAAGAATAAATAGAGGGGGCAAGAGGGATGACACATTTCACAAAGGTCTTAGCTCCCATCAAGTTGGCAAACAAGGAGGTCACATTTTATGAAGAGCTCAGCAATAAGGGCACCAATCTTTTTCAGCCAGACCTGCAAATATTAAACCCTTGACAGCACGGTAGATGCTTGGAAACATGGCCCTCCGTGTCCTATTCTCACCACTTCAAAAAACTAAGATTTTGCTCAGTGTGTTTTGGAAACACAGACTCCTACCGAACAGAGCTTTGTGCATTTTTAGTTTAAAACAACCTGAGTGTGAGCTAATCTGTACCTCATGTGAGTTTTTCCAGCCTTTCACATCTCATGGTTGGCAGCAATGGGGTACTGTCTGGCACATGCACAGACCAAGCTCCAGGACACAGAAAGCATCAGATCCATCACTCCAAGGGCTGCAGTTTAGCAGATGCATTGGCAACACCTAATGACTGCAGAAGGAAAGCACCTGTCAAAGTCCTCATCTCTCTTACCATCAGGTACTTCAGCAGCTCCAGAGAGAGAGCCAAGTAGATCCCCAGCAGTGCACTAGTCAAACATACCTGTTTTTTCAGTATTCATAATTTGATTTAGAATTGGTTTGACAGCCTCAAAAATTATCTACTATATCTTTGCTGATATTTCGCTTACCAGGGCTTCAGCTGAAGACAGAGGACAGACAGGCACCACTTGTACTTAGTACGGAGGCTGACCCAAACATTACCACGTAGCGGTAACCTCATGGCAAAAGGCTGCACTGCCAATATGTGAAAAAGCTATCCTGTGCCCAGCACAAACTCAGCATATAACCACCAGTAATGAACATCGACAAATGAAGCCCCAGTCTCAGCCAGGATTAGGGAGTCTGTCCCACAGCTCCTCTCCTAGGCATCTGCAGGAGGGGCACAGCTGCCGACCAGTCTCTGCTGACAGCAGGGACAACCGATCCCCTAGCTGGTGGGAGGGAGACAAAAAAAAGAAAATATTCTTCAAGGTTCCCATAGTAAAGACAAATATTGACAGATCAGGATAGTAGGAGAGATGTGTCATCCTTCTCCCAAAAAGTCACTTGTTCAGATGATGCCAGTAAAATGCCACCAGAGGGCCTTTATCCACATGACAGTTACACCACCACAACTCCATCGCAGCAGAGTCCCTTCAGAGTCATCAAGATTGAATGGACCGTGAAAACCTAACTACGTAATTACACTGCTAATTTGTCCATTATCAAAAGACTAAAATTCCTGTTTCAGCCCCATACTGCTACTCACACGCTGTCCTTGCAGGTGCCTCTAACATATAGACTGGCCAAGGTCTTCAAGGCTGTAGGTTCTTCAGCCAGATCATCTCCCTCCGACCCTGAACAATTAACCTTTGAGTAAGCAGCAGAGCATTATCAAGCCACCACAACTAAATCCAGGGCTAACATTTTAGGGAAATCAAATCTGCAGTCAGGTCCCATTCTGGGAACTGTATGTGTTAGAGACATTTCCACAATTTACAGCCCTCAGAAAGCAACAGGTTCTGATACCATAATTTTCTAAATACTATATGCACAGCAGATGTTTTGTTTGCACACTATCCCTCAAGCTTCTGCCATCTGTTTTTTACCTAATACGTCAGGTGTTCACAGTTTTTCAGTCAAAAGGAAAAAATGTGGAGGTTTAATCTTCAAAAGAAAAAAATGTGGGGGTTCTTCAGTTATTCTCTGCACTCTTGCAAAACTTCATTAGAGATATCTGAAAAAAAAATTGGAGCAGTAAGTGGAATGATTCTCTTCAGTCACATATGAAAAATTAGAGTAGAGCTGTAAGAGGGTGAATTGGCAGCATGCACAATGGAGCCTGACACCACCTGGCTTTCTTCACCCTTTTTAAATAAGCAAAGAGTAATATGAAGAGACAGAGAGCTCTGACACCAGGCAAGGTGTGGAGGAGGAAGACTAATATTGGATGAATGCTGACATCCAAACAAGGCCAGCAAGATCCAGGGATGTCACAGACGGGTCAGATCCTGAGTCCTTTGAGGACCTCAGATTGCCATCCCTGACCAGCAGTGGGTCAGACCCCAGATGAGATGGGAGAGGCAACCAAAGCCAGATGCACAGAACCAGGACCACAATGCTCAAGAGCTCCCTGCTCCTCTGCCCCTCTTCCCACAAAGGATGCAAGCCAAGAAGCAAACATTTTAATGGACCATCGCTGGTGATGGAGCAGCTGTGACATTTGGCAGGTTCCTCATTACCAGCCCCGCAGAAATGGGAATCATAGCAAATCTCATGTGGTTTAAGTTCAGCATCTTTTCTGATTGCTGTTTGTGTACAGGAAGCTTCCCTGCTGGAGCAAATTCTTTTGCGATTTCTTCATATTCAGATAGTATTTATAGCATTAATTTTTTTAAATTGTTTTAAACCTACTTTAAAGTTAAAAGATACAAAAATCAAGCAGCATGAACATCTCTCCTCATCGCCCACGCTTTACAACTTGACCACAATATCGCAGTTCTCCCTCAACTGTACCTTACACATTTGCAATGCTCTGAAACACTAGTGGCCAATATAAACCCATGACATGTGGAAATAAGTTGCATTCACCACTGATAAATGCACAGACGAGCAAAACTGCGCTAATAGGAACGTCTGAAGAAAGTACATTTCCCATCCCAAACCAGACAGCTACAATCACCCAACCAGTGAGTAGAGGCACTTATGATGAAGAGATCTTTCACATGCCAGGAGGTGAGCAGTAAAAACTCATTAATTGTTCAGTCAGGAGCAGACAATCTTTAGATAACAAACACAGATGTAAACATCCCAGATTTACCAAAGGCAATTAAGGATCGGGGAACGGGACAGCTCAAACTGTTCACTGCACACCATGCACCCAGTCTGAGGTGTCACTGCAGGCCACAAGGGCTCTTCTTGCAGTTCCCAGGCCACCTTCTATGGGTAACCTCCCGTGCAGCCACTGCCATCCTGTGCTCCTCTGCTCCTGCTTTCAGCAAAGCAGCACTTTCAAGGGTGATTTTTCTTACCTGTGATGTGAAAAACAGAACTGGATCAAAAGCAAAACCTCTTTTCCCAGAGGTCACCCATGCAGCAACTTTAGTCAGCACACACTATCTTCAGCAACCAGAGGGAATCTGGCAGATGACCGACTGCCAACAGCAATGAAATCGTGAAAAAAACCACATCTTACCCTTGGTAAGGGTTACAGGGTTTGCTCCATGCCCAGTCCACAGAGGATAACGTCCATAGGACCCTCTTAAATGGCAGTTCACTCATTTCACTGTGTTTACACCAGTAGCTGTGGGCAAACCATGAGTAATGCACCTCCTTCTTACTTTGAGGCTTAAAACCAATATATGTCTTAGAGGACTGAGCCTTCTCTGATGGTTGCCAGGGCCAGACCAAGGCTGTGGATCAAGACTGGGATCTCATCAGTCATTTACCACCCCTCTCTCCAAGTGAAGCCACATCTCTACCACTGCTCTATCTAAATGGGAGCCAGAGAAAATCCATGGGGAGAAGGGCTTTCTCCTCCAGACATGAGGATGGCTGGTAGTGGGGCAGCAGCTGCTGCCACAGTAGTTGCTGCTCTTGACACATTCCCTCTTCTCTCTGAGTCGATTGCCCTTTCCCATTTGTGCAGCAGACCACTGTATGCCAAGTCATATTTAAAAAAAAAAAAAAGAGAAGGAAACTAAACGTCCCTCTAAATTGTTGTATTGCGGGTGTGAGTTACATTGCTCAATGCTACAGTCTGCTCTGTGCTCGTATGCAGCACTTTGCTGCTTACACAAGTAAGAGCAAAACAGATCCCTCAGTCAGCTGCTCATCAATAGAGAGAGATCGCTGTAGACTGCACCAGAGCATCTCCCAGGGGCCCATGCCTGTCAGAGATGCTTGGAAGGACAACATATGGATAGAAGTCTTTCTGACTCAAAATGGTGAGAAGAGCAAGTTATTTTTCTCAGATCACAGGCAATCAGTTTGCTCTCTTGGAGCACAGCAACTTTGGATCCCTTGCAAAATGCAAGGAAAGCTATTGATTTGGGGGCATCACTAGGGAAAACAAAAAAAATCAGAAGGGAAAAAAAGGGACAACACAGATAAGTTTGCAAACAACTTGCAGACACTACAGCTGCTGCTTCTGTAATTACATGCAGATGAAATACTGTGGTGGCTCCAGACAACTCTTCATCTCTGCCCCCATCCCTAGAAAGTTTATAGGAGAATCTCAAGTTACACTACTTCTCCCACAGAGAGAGAACAGGGGCCTCAGAAACCTGAGAAATGGGTCGTGGGATGCACAGAGCCCTGAGCAAGGAGTGGAAGGGAAATGTTCAGAAGTCCCCATAATCCTTGTGTTTAACCAGGGATGCAGGAAGCTTCCAAAACACAGGATGAAAGGGTGGGGAAAATATAGAGACATAATAACTGTTGTATATGCAATGTCCTGGTCTACAGAGGCAAAATATGCACCTCTCTGGTATATAAACATGAAGATCGAGCAGGTATTAGCGTAATTAACACCCTTCCTTTCACTGTTAGCACTGCTGCAATCTGACACCTCCGACGCTGGGAAGGAGCCTGAGAGACGGCAAGTTTTCGCCTTCCAGCTTGCCAACAAAGGGGATCATCTGCAAACAGAGACCACGGGAATACTCGGTGGCTTAAGTGGAGGATGCAGGAAGTCCAGCACGATGATGTCTCCTACCCTCAGCACTGCCCAGCTCAGCGGTATTCTATCCAGATTGAACATCTCTCCCGTGGTCTAGTTCAGGTTTCCTAAATAAACAATAGCATAAAACCACATAATAATTCTTATTTTGAACATCCCCTGGATGACACTGAGCAGCAACACACCACACTAAGCCTGCTTCCAGTCCCACACATGGGTCTTGGGTCCTTTTTCCCTGCAAAGAGCACAGGGAGTTTAGTGATATTCATAAACAGATCTGCCTGGAGGTGATGAAAAAACAGAAGCTAGGCACAGCCTTTCCTTCTTTCTATTGCCTGTAAGAGGTGGTCATGCTGCCAGCAGCTGTAACATGAAGGAAACTACGTGACTACAGAAAATAGCATTGGGAAGACTTGGGGTTGAGGGAAGACTGTAGGGTGGTACCCTGGTGTGTCCAGGAGAACAGCCTCTCCTTGTGTATCAAATCCTGTGGGTGCCAAATCCTACCAAGCAATGCACTTGGACAAGACATTTGAAAGCTCATTGCAGAACCAAAAAACTAGCCAAACACAAAGAGCATTTTCACTTTGCTTTTAAGGTGAGCGAGTTTGGTGGCTGATCTCAAGGATGTTACTCCCTATGCCTCTGCAGTGGATAGCTTCATCACAGATAGTCCCAAGAGCCTCTAGTCCAGGAGCTTTGTTTGGGAAATGAGTGATGAGAAGTTAGAGGGGCAGAGCAGAGATACATAGCACCAATGAAAGACACCTGCCCTATTTCTACAAACAGAATAGACTTATTCCATGTTCTGAACCATGAGCTACTTCCCACACCTTCAAACAATTCAGAAATCCATGTGCCAGAGATAAAAACAGACATGTGTTTTGTTAAATCCCACAGGTGCTAAATGTTTTACAGCTTAAGAGACCAGGGCATTCAGTTCCCTACAAATACATACGTGCTTCTGCAGTTGGAAGTAATTAAGACAAAAACCTATGGTTATAGCACCAAATGTATAGCTTCAGTTTAGCTTCATCCTAAATTTGTTCACTATTGCTTACAGAATCTACCTTGAAACAAGCAGGGCTGCAGAAGAAAAACTAGGTATAAATATACAAGAGACTATCTGATCCAGCCAGAATGTAATCCATCCAGAATGTAATTTTTCCTTTTGTTATATCAGTCCTTCAAATCCTTCAAAGATACTTGCACATCTATCAGGTGAGCTGAGACCCTGAGCAGGACATGAGCAATAAACTTCTTTGAAGATATTCTACGGACAAGTCGTAAAACGCTCACTAAAGGAGGACCATGAACAGCATCGGTTCTTGATCATGCAAAAGGCTTTCAGCAACCCAGAGAAGATAGAATGGCTTGCTTTGGATTCCAGCTTGGTTTTGAGCTTTAAGATAGGGGTATGAAAACTGGTCATTGCTGGTTGTACTGCTGGAAAGACTCAGACAATCACCAGGCCTATTTGCACTGAGGATAATCAAAGGGAATTCAAGAAGTGTTTAACCTCTAGGTCAAACCTTTAGAATCTAAACCATTGGATTTTGACCTAAAGTGGGTATTAATCGAAGAAAGGTCAAAGCATTCTACTTAAAAATCCATCATCCCATCAGATTACTGACATTTCACTTTTACTCTTACTGTGTCCTGTATCAGCACCATTCCTGAACAGGCAAAATGAACAAGAAGGGGGTGGGGGTGGCGGGGGTGTGTGAACCAACCTTTAAAAACCCCAACAGAACCTGAAAGAAAGGTTATATGACATAGAACAGGAAAGGCAACAAAATAGGAGGGCCAGCCCTTCCACAAGCTATCTTTAACACAAGCCTGCTGGGACTTCTTATAGCAGAGCACAGCAGACAGCTTCACTTTGCTTTAGACTAGCAGACATTTCAGGAATTGTTATCACCTCATTTCAGCAGCAGCTTGCACAAATGGTCTTCAGCATTCAATTAGTTCCCATTTCAGAACTGGAAAAATATATTCCCAGCACTGTCACAGAGAAAAAGCAAGAGACAGGCTCTCTCTCGGACTCCCAGATGCTCTAAGAATGGCTGGATGCACCAGTCCCCTGATGTATACTCAAAAGCTAAGGATTTTTAAAGTTGTCTGGTATGTCAGTGTGACACAGGAGCATTTTGTGGTGTTATTCCATAAAAACAAAACCCACCATCTCCAATCAGATCAAGGTACCCTCCATTTCTGAGATGACGTGCCAGTTTTAACAAAGGGATCCCATTAAGTTGCTATCCCCAAGCCCAGCAGACTGCATGCTGGGATGAAAGTGGAGGGGAGGCAGTGAACACTACTTCTTTGTGCCCATATACAAATGTCTGGTAACAACAATGGCTGAAAATTTAAGTTACTTAGCATCTAAGTGAATTTACTAGAAATACTTCCAATTTTTTTTCCTAATAGATAGCCTGAAGATACGCAGAGACTGTAAAGTGCATTCAAGATGCTGAATTTATGTTGCTGTCTACTTACGTCAGTACAATTTCCAAATCAAAACACTGAAGCAAATGGTTTTCCCCAGGGAGCAGATGTTTAAACGCAGTGATGGGGACCAATTTAAGAACATAGATAGAATTGAAATGTTTTCGTTATGTCAAGGCTCCAGCCACCTCTAGCAAGAGATGAGTTGTGATTCACAGAAAGGAGATGATTTGGACAGAGTCAAGGATGAAAAATTAATTCCCTTTTCTCCAGTAGTGGACTGGTGTAATTTAGGAGTGTCTCTTTCCCAGGGAGATGCTGCTTTGCACAGCTAGCTAGTATCTGATATTTTTAAAAGCAGCAGTGATGTTCTCCAAGCCAGTTGCATACAGAAGACAATGTCTTCTGTGCAGCTCTTCTACACAAAGAACTATTTTTCTCTTGTACTTGCTTCCAAATTAGTTTTGCAAGTGCTTCCCACCAGAGAGCGAAACAGTGCGTGTGAATGACTTGAGGAAGCAAGAAAACATGGTAGGTTCACTGGATATTGCAACACGTGAGGATTTTCCATTTGCTTCTTACAATTCACTGCCTTTGCATTTAAAAATGTACTATTATACTATTTACATCTTGGCAATATCTTGGATCAAATCAGGATGAAGGCACCATTTTGCCAGGCTCTGTACATCGTTACAGGTAGACAATCCGCATTCCTCTGGATCCAGTTCTATAGCTGAAGCTGCACTGCAGGATAGTGCTGGCCCACACAACCCTACCCTTCCCAGAGCGTGCATGGGCACTCCTAATGCAAGGCTTTACTACCGCTGCAGGTAAAGCAATGTTTTGGGTTACACTGTGTAAACAGCTTTTTATATTGTTATCAGAGACCATGGCAGCCTAGCAACCTAACTGCAACAGAAGATAGGTTCAGAAGTAAATTAATAATTGTGGTTTTCAGAACCGTTTTCCTTTCCCCAGTTGTGATCTAGATTGTAGCAAGGTCAGAAACCATGACTCAAAAGAGCTGGGTTCTATTTCCAGTGCTGGCAATGTTTTCCTGACCTTGAGTGTCTGTCTGTTTCTAGTTTCCAAATTTGCAAAATAGAGATGATAAATTTCCTCCACTTTGGACAGATTCGGAGATCTTCAAATGACAAGTGCTATATAAGAGTATAAGTTCCTGCCAGCGATGGCCTCTTAGGCAGCAAAGCAGCAGGCAATTTAAGCAATGCCTAAGCAAGTCATACACCCTCTTCAACCATGAACAAAGGAGAACATATCTTTTAGATGAAGTCAAAGAACCCTGGGCAAGAGGAAAAGGACTTCTTTATCTATTCCAGCCTTTTTTTTACCCTGAAGTTTTGACAAATGGGGATTCATCAGTAAATATTTTGTTGAGAGGTATTGACAGCTACTGTGTTATCACGGATGCTCTGGCTCAGCACAGCCCTCATATTTCCACTGTTGTCACTCTGAACATAAGACAGCGACAAGTTTGCCAGTAAGTTGACTCTGCAACTAAGCCATTACCAATTTTCAGCAACACTGATTTAACAGCTATATGTACAGCAGAACGAAGTCTGTGCTTGTGCTATAAATGAAAGGAGGCTGTAAACTGAAAATGGACACAAGGCTTTAAATTACGTATAAATTCTCACCAAGGTTATAAAAGGGCCACTTGAATATGAAACAGAGATAGTGAACAAATGCTGGAATAAGCTTTTAAAGAGAGAGGAATCCAGGCCAAATGAAAACACACTAAGTATAATTTATAATGAGCGATGTGTAAAAAGCTATCCAAATCATGGAGCTCAAAATGAGAATAAACAGTGATCTTCCAATAGGGACAAGTACAGATAAGCTAAGTATCTGCTAAAAGGATGAACTCTGAGTGACCCTTGTTGAATCAGTTGGTAACACCCAAAGCCATCATTACATTTCACTAATGGCCAAAAAGGACTGTAGCAAAAATAGTGCACACTTCAATATGGCTAACCTGGAATTCAGTACCTGTCATCACGTACAACAGAAAACGACTGTTGCTGTGCAGTAAATTATGTAAAAAACAGACATAAAAACCACTTCTGCCTACGATGAGCACTTCTGATCCTGCAAGATAACCGATCTGCCCAACAAGATGGAACAAAGCGTGCAGCCACCGAACCACTGCGATACAGAAACAAGGAACAAAAAAAGCTGAGCCTCCCTCTGCACACACATCATGTATTCATCCCCATCTTGATGTGCACAGGCATCAGTGCAGGTCAGTATGATCACTTTGAAACGTGAAATGCATTGGGAGTAAACACCTGAAAGAGTCTGCCCACAACAATAGAGAATACCTCTGAAGTATTTTTACACACTTCAAAGTGTTTTTACAGTTGTTAAGGCTCTTTGACATAACATGTCACAACTAACTGGTGGAAATACAAATCAAGTACAGAGCAAAGCTACTCAAGCTTCCCAAGGAAGGGTGCAAGGAGGCTCTTGGAGCACTGTTAGACAGCAGTTGAAAGAGTAGCCTGGGAGGTTGGAGAAATGCAGTCCCCAGGTGGACTTGGGAGTCCCCAGGCAGGAGCTAAATTGCTCAACCATCAAGTTCATTTTTAGAGTGATGAATGCCTTTCAGTAGTATTTGGTTGCAGAGGACACAGGTCCTGTGTCCTTAGCCTAGGACAGGTTTACTTCTTAACTAGGTAGACCCTAAAATACAGTCAAAAGGAACAACTTTAATATGGAAACCTATTCCCCTACCCCAGTCTTCTCCAGACCTCTGGGAACAGAAACTATCATCCAGCATTTTATATCTTCCCTAAGATTAGTGAAATATTCAGTAAGTGTTGACAACAACATCTGAGCAGCAAGCAGTCATTATCCCCACCGGGATATGAGGAAACGGGGATGAGGAAACGTGCAAGAAATATGACCATGTGTCATGCTGGCATCAATCACCTCTCACCAGAAAGCAGTCGGCACTGCAGAGAATGGACCATCCAGGACAACAGGGCTTTTGGTGTGGTGTGTAACTCCACGTTGCTTTTTCCCAAACTTTCTAGCAGAAAACAAAAGGTGAGTGATAGACAGTCAAATACACAACTGCCCATTGCAATCACAAAGCACAGAGTAGAACTTGGCCAGCTCAACAAGTATCTCAAGCGTCTCTTGCCAGGTACTCCAGTTTCCAGCAGAGATGCTGCAGTTTCTTCCAAAACTGTTGCCTTCTTAAACAAACTGGACAGATTGTTGTGGAGATGCTAAGAGAATGTCAATCTGCTAAATGTCAGAAAGATTTTGACTAAACTAGGAAGAAAAATAGTCAGGAACTGCAGCTACATAATTAGTAAAAAGTCTTTAATTCTACATGTCTGGGTAGCGAGACTGATTTAGAATCAATTGCTGAATTGGAGCAGCCAAGGGGATAGATTCAGATCTTTCTTTACATCAGTGGAAATGCAGAGTAGCTCCACTGAAGCCAAGAAAGTATGTAATGCTGCCACAGCCCTATGCCTTACAGGTTGTTAAAAACTAACTTGATGTCATCACTGCCTTAATTTTTTTCTTAATTATCTTTACCTATCCATGAAATGCATCTGAAATGAGGAAGACTGAAGCTTCTCAAAGGCAGGGACTGAGCCAAGAACAAGTCCTCTAGTGACAAGATTTCAAGTCGACTGCTTGTTTCAACACCTGAAAGCTCAGATGTGAGACTTCTTTCCTTCATGTGGTCTCATTTTGCAAACAATAGTTTCACTAAGGAAAGGTATTGAACAGAGAAAAATATCATCAGAGGGCAGTTTGTTCCTGCTTGAATGATTGAACCATAGAGCTGGACTTCCATGGCAGACACAACTTCAGGCTGTTAGGATACGGTTAAGAAGGAAGCGCTTTTGAAATGCACACATTTCTTTAAACTCACATAAGAGCAAGCAAATCACAATCTCTATCTGAAAGCTGTTTTGTGAACTGACATTTTATAAACTATTCAAATATAATCTGTAGAAGAGAGTCAGTAGTTGATTGACCCCAAGATGTGGAGCATCTTCCAGCCTAGAAATGCTTCCAGTGTTCCAGCTGCTTTATCAATTGAATCTCAAGTCACAAGGACTACGTCAGGATGGTGCACCACTGAAAAGCTGGTGGTTTTAATTGGAATAAAATGTTATCTTTTCCCCCTTGAAGTTGTTACTACCACCAACCCTAGACCCTGCCATTACCTGTCTCATAAAGAAAGCAGGGCTAGAATATTTTGCCTTTCTCATGTCAGGGAGGGTCTTTTTACAACAGATGAGCAAAAGTGGTGAAGGAATTAAAAAACAAAAAAACAAAACCAGAAAACATGGAAATAAAGCTAATAGCAGTTGCTTTGGATGCTATTACAGAATCTGTTACAGAAACGTACCACATGCAGTCTCGGACCCTTTTATAATCTCTTCTTGATGACTTCAACATGGTAGTCTTGGACAAGTCAGCGGGAGATTTGCCCAAGTAAAAACCTCAGGATTGCACCCTCCAAAATTATCTTCACCAAAATTCAGAGAACTTAACAGCCTTGATATGCTCCCACAATGCATTTTGAGTAATTCCAAAATGAATTTTGGCTTAGCAAAATTCCTTGGCTAGTTAAAGCAAGGACAAAAATAGTGGTGTCTACCAAAATGAAAGGAAAACGTCAGGGCCATTTCTCTTTAAAGTAATTTCAGCGTTAGGCTGAAAATATGATGGTGGCATATGGCATTCACACTGGGTCTTCATCACTCCTTGTAGCACTGAGTAAGAAGGAGGAACGTTCAAGACGCAGATTTTGGTGTCTGAGCATGGTGCAAGGAGATGGGAAGGGAAGGGGGTACTGGAGGGCACTGAAGGAAAGCAATGGGATGGAGATTGGGCTTTGACTTCTGAGAGAACCTTCCTCTGCAACCGCACAGGCCAGACACATCAGGGAAAGGATTTTCCAGAGAAAGGCAGAGGGAGCTGCAACAATTCCTTCTGTCAGCTTAGCTCACACCATTAAGCTTTTCCCATACTACCTCGTTTGTCCCTCACCTCACATTGTCATCCCTTGTTATTTTTGCCCAATATTTTATTACCTTCTTACATACATAACTGCTAGGAAGGGCACTCAGCATTTCTCTAACACCCACAGACTCCAAGGACCTAGCACAACACAGGTCTACTCAACTGTACTCAGCAAAAGGTCTCTCTGTCCCGTGATGCTGGCCGTTACCAGCACTCTTCCCGCACACCTGGCAGCTCAGCTGTTTTTACAGTAGCTTTTCAGCAGCAGCATGGAGAGTTTCCTCAGAGCAAAGCACCTCACAGAGCCAGTGACAGAAGGCTAAGGCCACCTGGCCCAGAGCTGTGCCTAATGTCACAAAGGGGATTTTATCCAGGCTGTCCTTAAGAGGATTAGGGAATCATCTACTTGCAGGAAACAACAGTCACATCTGCTGCTCCAGCGCAAGTCGCTCTTATCTCCTCTTGCAAAGCTCATTTCTGCTTGGTCCTGACTTCTTGCATGACAGGATCCTACCAGAGAACACAGATGCTTGCAAAGAACAGGGGGTTGGATACAGGTGGAGGGTGAGCACCAGATCAGGTGCATTTGGAGTGCTTGCAATTAGCTCCACCCATCACACAATACCTTACGGAGCACCACTCAGAGCAAATAAACAACTAGGCTTGGTTTTCAGAGGCTGGATATTCACAGCAGGCTGGATATCACTGAGCAGTCAAATTCCTGAGGCTTCAGAGAGGGTTTAAGAGGACTGTGGTGTGTTCAAAATTTGTGAAACTTTGACCAATTATTTAGCAGTTTAAACGAACTAAACCTTAAAGCTCAGCTCTCAAGTGATATTCCCAATATACTTTATATATCAGAGACAGAAAAATCTTCATTGTGTCAGACATACAGTGGTATAAAATGGTACCAAAATGGTACATCTAAAAGGAAGAGGAAAGGAAAGCAAATTCACTAAGGCAAGACCTGAAATCTGCCTACTTTTCTTAGCTCCTTGAACACTAAGGTACATGCAGATCAGCCATCTTGATTTTTCCTCCTTTCCATTGGCAAGATCAGCGATGTGTCTGTAAATTGCTTTTACGGATTTTACAAATACGGGGTTTTTCACTTTTTACACTTTATAACTAGAATTGCAATTTAAATTTCAGCTATGGCTTCATAAAAGAAATCCAGGATTTCCCATATGAGCCCTAAGCAAATCAATCCTAATCCTATAATATAATACTCTTCCACAGGATCGAGCACCCATTTGCCCCCAAGTAGCCCCACCATCTCGGTATTAAACCACTTTATTCTTGCTCATCCTACTGGTGCCGCAGCAGTATACCTGTTTCATGGATTAGCGATGGACTTTCTCTGCCAGGACTCAGCCTGTGATCATCAGTAGGACTGGCCTGGATGTACAGTGCATGTGGAGATGGATGCAAGGAAGCAGGGACAGAGCAAGCTGCAGCACGTATAGAGCATAAGGTATAGTAAGGAGATGGACCTGGTAGATGTTGTCTGACTTGTTACTAAAACCTCTCGTGAAACAGATTTCTCCTGCAGTAACCAGTCCTAGTGCTTATCTACCCTTACCTCTGTAAATTTTTTCACAAATACTTGACAATTTCCACTGAAATTGGTTGCCTCTTCCCTCCTCCTGAATGACAGGCAGTTGTTCTGTGTTTT
>NW_010406413.1:0-20286 GCF_000710305.1 Buceros rhinoceros silvestris | reverse complement strand
TGCTGAAGGACAGGGGATTGTTCTGTGCTTTCTCACAGCCCTCTCCAAGAAAGACTTCACCTGCCTTCACCTCCTCAAAAGAAATTCATCCACTTTCACTGGAAACAGCTCCCTCAGCCTCATTGCTCTTGTTCACTGCCTCTGGGCTCTAGTGTTTCCACATCTTTCTCAAAGCATGCTGGCCAAAACTGGACATGTTATATCAGCTCAGTCCCCGTCACAGAAGGGAACAACTGCCCCATCCCAGCGCTGGGGCTTCTGCCAAGTCCCCTGAGAATAAAAATTCATTCTTTTGCAGCAGAATTAAACCACTTCTCACTAAGTTTGCCTCCCACATCTGCATTGCACTGTATTTATCTGCACCCACCGATTCTTCTGCCCAAAGTCTGGTCCACTGGTATAGCAGATACTACACTTACATTTCTGGAGATTTCATTAAAATGAAATTAATCCCTTCAAACAACTGTATGAACTTAAGCCTGACTCGGACATTAAGCCACTAAAAAAACCACACAGGCAGGCATTTTTCAGATAATCTTCTTTCCAAATATAGTTATTTATCAGGTTTTAAGGTCACTTTAAAAACCCAGTTTTCAAAAAAATCGTGTCGTTGAAGTTTCCAGCAGTCACATCTCCTGTCTTTGTTGTATGACTTGGCTGTTCAGGTCAAGATCAATACCACAGGCAGAGGGGTACTGCAGGCACTTGATCGATTGAGAGATTTTTCTTAGGCCAATTTATTGCTTTTAAAATTGTTTCACCTCAAACAAAAACAAATATTACTTTAACATCTCTCTTGACACCATTCCTAAAGGCTGCTCTTAACTGCTTTCCTAGATAACCACTAATGAAAAAGCAGCAGCCTCTGGGACTGGAGGGAGTCCAGGATCTCAGCAAAGTTTCATAAAGGAATTAGGAATTGCCGTGCAGGGTTAAGTCATTGATCCAGTTAAAGGATTGAAGACATGGGCACATAACCAGTTACTTAACTAATTACCCCCCAGTAAGTGAGCCACACTAACTGATGATGTCCAAGCTCTCAATCTGCTGAAACATGCAGTAATATGCTATAGCTTTCCTCATTACAGAGGTGAATCTATTCCTGAAGACAAGTTTGTTAGTAATATTCATTTCAGAAGCATCACAGCATCAAGAGCCTGCCCTAAGTGGCATCTTAATTGTCACATAAAAGATAATCAATACAGAGAGATCATGACAAGCAGGCTACTTCACCAAATGACTCAAATACTTTAAGACTCTGCAGGAGAAGAGGCAAAATGTAAAGGAGCTTACTGGCTATTTCTTCTCAACAGCTATTTCAGAGCTACCCAGATGCTGTCAGATGCAGCAACGCATCTTCTGTGCTCCTGGTGCAGTGACGAGGAAAGCACAAGCTGAGCACTCGACTTCTCAAATCCACAGTAAGGATTTCAGATGCTGTCAGCTTGGGAAGTCATTTGGGGAGAAGACAGAGCAAATACTTTTGCAGGAGAGGTTCAAGTAAGGACAACAGGGAGGGTCCCACTGGGGGTAGGTGCCTGACTGGCAGCTGCTTTGGGAAGGCAGAGCCGTAGCAGTGAGTGCCTGACCCAGCTATGCCATCAGCAATGAGCTCCTACGCACGTCTCAAAGTGTTTAATTGAAGCTAAGTTGTGATTTGAACATTCACCTTCTAAGATCTCCAGTAAGGGAAGGAATGCCACATCAGATCTCATCTTTACACAGAAAGAGGAGTTAAAGAATAAAAATAGTAGCAGCCAGGTGCTCCAGTTCCTCAACTTGATTGCATTTGGCATGTGAAATAAAGAAAGTTCAAAACAGTAATTACAGAACAATGCATACGATAGCAAGACCCAACTCACAAAAATGAAAGTAATTACAAGCAAAATTAGCTAAGAAAGAGAATTAATGGAAAGATATGACTGATGATGGAGATATTTTACCAGATGTCACAAAAGTGACAATTAAAGGAAAAAAGTCTGCTCAGAAAAAAAAAAGACTTGTTTCATAAAATAAATTAAATCAGTTAAAATCCAAAGTTATAGAAAGAAGAGGGTGAAAGGAATTTGATAGAATTATTAAATAACTTAATAGTCAGGAATTGTTCAACAGCTGATCAAGAATAGTGCACATTCCATCAACCAAGTCCATTAATAGATGTAAGTAGCTGGGCTGACAGGAAGAAACCAGCAGCCACAAAGATATTCACGATGTTTTCCAATAATGGAAAATGTTCCACTCTATGGAACAGATGCCTCTGTGCTTGAGAGGAAGTGAGCCAAGGTATCCATAGGATCATTTGATGCACAGATGCATATCCAGTCACAACACCCAAAGAGGGCCACAGCATATTAAGTGAAATGCGAGAACACACTCATCAGGAAATGTAATCACTAGGAAGAATTAATAAATAAGCAAGAGGTACTAAGAAGGTTGGCAGAAGACAGCAGAGGGAGAGCAGATTCCAAGGATGCAAACTTGGTACATCCTGAAGAAAACACCCCCTAATATATCAATCCAAGGGAGAAGGGAAATGTGCCTATTTGAAGAATATTAACAAGCACTAAGGAAAAGTAAATTTGATAAATTTGAGTGTGAAAGAGGCCACCAAGAAAAACCAAGTCATTGCAGAAGACTGCGATGATGATGATATGAAGATTTGGATGATTACAGTCTCTGTGATCATGTTTGATGCATGATGATTACACCTGAAATACTGTATGCTCAATACGGGAATTTCCAGTCTAGTCCATCCTTACGAGTGGAAGATCTGCAAGAATAGTTACGTAACAAGTAGAATTGTTTCTGAAGTCAACGGAAGCTGGCTAAATCTGTATCACCCAGCTAATAGTCTCCCACCCAAGATAAAGTCCTGCTGGGTCACACATCGTATTTCAGATTCCACAGCCCTGGGATTAAAGATGGGCATTTTCCAACATGGTGAATATTTTAGCTTTTCACTGGTATTTACTCTTAAAACTTAGAGAAACACTTGTTAGAAAACAGCATTGCTACAATTTGAATTCATGAGCCATTAAGCTGAAGTTCTCTAGCTGTACTTTAATTGCCATGCAGAAAACATTTCAGGGTGCAGATTTAAATATTAACAGCCTTTTAAAGTGTATTCAAACAGTAAAATATTTACAAGCAAGCAATGATTTCAAAGTGTATTACACAACATTAAAAGACAAAATTCAGAGCAATGTTGGAGAGCAGTGCCTGCCACAGGGGAAAAACCAGCTGTTGCTAGTAAGGAGTAACTGCTTTCTCTCTTCTTTAAGGTTTAATGTGACCTTTAACGTATCCGTAACCTCGAATGCAGATAAACTGAGACACCCAGAAGCTTTTCTCCACAATATCTATACAAACTCCCTGCTACTCACCTATCCTGCATGACCCACCCTAGACAGAAAGAGAAGAGCTGCGGGATGAAGTGTAACAGATCACCTCCCTGCCTTTTAAAAAAAACCGCCTGCTGTCCTGAACCTACAACACGACCTGAGCTCACCTGGGAAACCTCCAGAGACGCATCCACTAGGAAGCTGTTGGGAACACAAACTCCTTTCACATACTATGAGCATTCTCTACTTGGTTCCAGTGGAGCTCGGTGTTAAGCACTGACTGTATCTCAGCATCTGCCATTATTCTGAAGAATAGGCAGCAGACGAAAACAAGTGGCGATGGCTACTTGCACGCATAATTTTCAGTGAAAATGACAGCAATTGCTGTGCGTTATCTCAAAAGGATAAAAATATGTACAAGAATGGGAACCAACTGCAGATAGTCAAACCACTGTCTGCTGTGGCTGTCAGATAATCACAGAGGTAGGAAACAAGAAAGCAAAAAACAGCTCATAGCAAAGCCATACCAGTCACTGAAGAGAAAAAAGTGCTGCAAAAGGTCTGTATTATATAAGAATCACCAAAAGTAATTCCAAAAGTAAGAAAGGCTCCTTCTGTACCACAAAGGCATCCCATTTCTGTAGGGAAGTAAACACACTGGACTTAAAGTAGCAATATATAAAATTTAGGGGAAAGTTTCTTCCCCACTAATTTTTGGTTGGGAAGGCTGTCCAATAGAGCTTATGACCCAGGCGTTCAATAATTATGCAGACAAAAAAACCAAAGTCAGGCAGCACACACCCACATTACCTTCAAGTATCAGAATTAATTAGGACAGCACTCATTTTCCTTATATTTAGTGAAATGCAGAAATGAAACAGTTTGATCTGATTACAAAAACTAGTGATGTCTACCTAGCAAATCCCACCTTCCCTGCAAAGAAGGAACTTTACGGCTGAGCTCTAGCCTGGTTGAATTCAGTAACAAGACTTCCACCGATTTGCACTAGACCAGGAGCGCGTCTTCCCATGCTGTGGGTCTGCAGCAGAGAAGCCCAACCAGAGCATGGGCTGCTCTTTCAACATAGCATGAGGAACACAACTTTAGCAAAAGCTCCCCAGTATACTCATAGCATTGGCATGAACGATGTTTCTAGAGCAATCTTGGACTTTTATATCTCTCAAGCAATGCAACAGCTGTTAGATTTGGCACTGCTGAATCTTTTCTACTACATGGCAGCAATGCTTGTGAGCAGAACTTGGGTGACCAAGAAGAGAGAGCTTGAACAGGTTGGGCAAAGAGAGAAACCTGCAAGCGCAGTCAGTGGGGACCAGGAAAGGAGAACATCGCCCAGGAATGGGGATGATCAATGGGTTACAAGGGCAGCTGAATGTGGCGGCCAGCAACACCTGGGCACAGCAGACAGCCAGCATCCGGCTGTCCTTCCCTGCAGCGCTCCACATTTATTTTCTTTAGGGATTCCCCACAAAGGTTTGCGAAGCTTTTAAGATTCAGTAGCCTATCCAGAACTGGCACTGAATTACCTGGACTTTCTACAAACCTGTTGCAGCAGGTGAGGAGTCTGTGATAAACCCTGCATCGACACTGCCTGTGGATGCTGCGTGTACCCAGGGGAAAGAGAGAATCCTTGCACTTGCAATTCACACTTCTACACTGCATGCCCTGTACCCACAACACAATGCTTTCTGCACATCAATGCAGCAGTTAATTCAGGTGTCCAAAAAAAGAATACTCTGTCATCTTTATCTTCTGTCCTTGCCTTCAGCCTGGTTGTCTCATGGTTAAATGTGAGCATTGAAGAATACCTTAACAACCACATAACTGTGAATCAGCATCACCACAGAGCACAGCCAGTCTGTCCTGCACCTCTCTGTGCACTCCTCTCCTGCCACTCAATGAGCTTGTTAGGTAAATGTGAAACAGGAGTACACATAATGATTTTTCTTCTGCTTTATGAACTCCAGCCAGTTTAAATACAATTGCAGTGACTCAGCTTATTCCTCTGTGCTGGCCTGTCCTGGCATAGAAATTAAACAATTAATGATAAAACAAATTAAGCCAGTCCTAGCCAGGGAATAAACACCTTCTGGGTGCTGGTCTAAAATACAGTATTTGTGCACCTAAAACACATATCCCTGACTGTTAAATGTGCTGTGATTTTGTCACTCCTGTTTCCCTTCAGCAGAGGATCAAGAGCTCAGAGATCCTGACAGTTGGGTTTCCAGTCACCCCCTTGGCTGTCCAACTTAAGTGCCTACAATATTTAAGATTTCTGGACAGAGTGAACAATGTAGTTCACCTGCAGTCTCAAAACCTCTACGCTGTGGCCTATTTTCCACTTTGTTTATGCAAAACCAAATCAAGATTACTGCACAGAAGCCAATGGCATTGTAGGCAGACATCAGAGTCAGGCACCCACTGAGCAAGGAGGTTTCAAGACACAGAAACAGCCCAGGAGGATGATACTGCCCCGCTGCTTGACTTAGACGAGGCACCATCACACATGTGATGCTCCAGGTCACAGCAAGAGAGGAAAAGCAAACTGCAAGATGGGCCATATGCAAGCAAGGTGCAGAGTAGTTCTCAAGTGATACCTGTTTCAGTGAGCAGCAGCAGCAACAAAAAGCATCACACTCCTGCAGTGGGCAGCACTGCACTGGGATGATGCTGGATGCTTCAGGACAAAACTTGTAACCTCCAAGTCTTCAGCTGTTGGGGTCTACATAAAGAAAATGCCAGAATGCCCAGCTCTGCACTGGACATGGGATTTGCATGTCAATGAGGATCTCATCAACAGATTGTGATACATCTGAGCACAGTTCTGTGGAGATGCATTAAGGATTTCTACAACTGAGGAAGCACTTGAGAGGACAAGCAGTGGTGCTCACAAACATCAATTTTGTGAATGCAAATACCTCTTTTTTACGCATGTGCAGTTTGCTTCCCACATATACTAATGGAGAGAACAACGATGGACAGCACAGCCGGTATGAGGGAGCCTGAAACCCAAAGAAGTGGGCTGCATCAAATATTTAGGAGGATGCCTTCTGTATTGAGAGACAAGAAGCCTGCCTGCAAGCTTGACCTGCATGAGATGCTGATATACGTTTGTGTCTTCTAGTACATAACAGGAAGCCAGGTACATCGGTATCTGCAGGACTATCAAAGTCCTAATGGTAGGCTAGGAGCTTTATATAAAACACTGACAAGCCTTTGTTTGTAGAAGGTGGGAAGGAAGTGGTTCTTTCTGTGAGGCTTCACCACTCTCATGATAGTGTCATAGTGTTTCTGAAAAACTATTTTTCTTTTGGCAGAGGAGATACAAACCTGAAGATACCTGAGAGTAGGACAGGTCCTTCAGCTTTCCTTTAGGAGACGTGACGACAGCCCGGACACCTGCACAGCCTGCCTCTGTGTGCTGTTCATCCGGGGATGCTGCCCACGCTGCCAAGGCTGTGCACCACTTCAGAAGCAGTGCTACACTTGGGAGGAATGTAAAGTGAAATATTTTTGCAAATATGTGAAATCTAATGAAGGAAGCTTTAGAAATCTGTTAAACACTGATAAAAATGATTAAATAGTTCATAATACCTTATTACCGCCTGCAAAAAAATATGGCTTCTCACTCTACTGAAAATTAAAGGAAAAAAATCTTGTATTAGCACTCCAGCAGGCAGTGTTACAGATAACACCACAGCACTCAAGAACTTAAGTCACCCAATTGCAGGCTTTACAATGAAAACATGCCCTGAAGGATAACAGCAATTGCGCTTGCTAGAATCATAAAATCTGTCAGCTAAAGCCATCATATGATAAACCAGAAGTAAAAGCCTTATTCAGGCAAAGCTGAGTTCATTTACTGTTTATGCAATATAGCCTTCCATTTGCACTGCGCTACTTTAAAAGCGGTTCACACGACAGCTCTGACAACTCTTGCCTATTTACTTAGGGCTGGGTCGCAAAACCTTCATGACGTTTACTGGCTCGGCCCATTAACGTGATGAGAACAGCTTGCTGCACAGATAGAGAATACACCATCTAATGAGCTGTACAGAACCCGGCCCTCCACTCTTCTGTGCTCAGTTCTTGTTAACAACGCAGCTCCCTGAATACTCTGGAAAGCAACGCCACTATGCACCCTCCCCTGTGGAGGCCCACGACCCCAGAATGGACTGATGGAAGAAGGCTGGAAATTATATTAAAAACATTTACCCCTTTCCATCACACACTGAAGACCCGAGCCACAGAAATTGTTCTCTGACTGGGGAATATTTACGCTCTTCAAGCCCAGCAAGGGCATTTTTCAATCAAAACATCCTCAGAAAGTGTTTATTACCTATCCACTCCCTAATCATACTGCCTCTTCGTGAAGAGATCAAAAGATCATGGCCACAAATATATTTTACTCTCCTAGACGTGAACAAGGCACTTGCTCCTGGGTACCTGGATGCAGCAGGAGCAGGGAACAAGCAGCACATCTCCAAACACGAGACCAGCTGTAATCCACTGAGATCTTGACACTAGAAAGGATGGAGGCTACATACAGTAACGTGCACAGCTGCTTCCTAACCCAAGCAGCTGCAATACAGTATCTGATTCAGTTCAGATTTGCCTCCTGAAGGCCCCAGGACTCCTAGGAGATAACACGTCTCATGGAAGGGTAATGCGAGAGAGCTCAGTTCTGCACATCGATGTGTTGCTAACTCCCTGAGCACTGTATACGCGGTAGATACCACACTCAGTATCACGCTCCGGGAATGTATCCTCACTGCAGCGCTGGCTGTTTTCTAGTCAGAGCTGCTTTTCTGAAGTCACTTTTACATACCAAAACCATTTTTTTGAGTATGATTCAGAAACATGCTATAGTAATAGAGGGGAGACAGGAAGTCTGCCCAGCTCCGGTCAGTTTTATCTCTACCAGCTGCTGTACGAAGCACAAGCAATTCAGGAATCATGGCAAAAACAGTTTTCTAAACGGTCCTATGGTCTATTGAGAGGGACGGAAGTTTATTACCATCAATGACTCACTCCCTGCTGAAGCTTTTTCCTGGATGAACTGCATTCTGCATTATTATGTTCCAGTAACAATAAATTAATAATAGGCGAGGGAATTCATAGTTTGCCTCACAAAAATGTAACCAAAGCAAGGAAAATATGGAATACGCTATAGAGATTAAGTGAAATATTTCATTCCTTCGCCTCCAGTGTGCAAGAATTATAGCCCTTCTTAACAAATTTCAGTCTTTCTTTGTCAAAAGGCATGCACAAACACAAAGTATTGAAAAGAAATTGTTTATACCAAATGTAACTTAAAAAAAACATTTTTCCCTCTGTCCATTCCTGTAGTAAGTGCAGAAAATTTCCTCCCCCAAAACCAGCTGAAATGTCAGAAGAGAACTTAGGATACCTGGGATCAATTCCAGACCCTGCTAACCTTCCTTCATGATCCCCAACTAATAATTTCACCTCCCTCTGCCTCTTCCTAACCTGTAAGTTAGGAACAATACCTTCACCTCAGCAGAAAGCTGTGGAAATAGCCTCTGTTAATGATTTTTAGGGCCACATTTAGCTATAGGGAGGGAGGAAATACCACCTTAAACCCAGCAGCACCAATGAGCCAGATCGCTATGTGGAGTCAGAAGTCGACTTCACCTTTTTGTTAAAAAAACAGGTTCATTGTCCTGGTTCCTATGCCATCGGCTGTCTTTGAATTTCACGCTATACATATAAGGATTTCAGCACCATCATAGTAGAAGCTTTTGGGTTTTTCAGTTATACAATGTGAGGAACTCTGCAGAGTATATTCCAGTTTGTAAAAATAAAACCTACTTTTAACACTTGGTGCACACTGGAAACTATAGTTTCATACTAGACTAGCTCTGGAAAAGATACTTGGAGCTTCATGTCCATCCACGTGTGAGTGTATCAAAACAAGGCTTCCCCCCAAACTGACTCAATCCTAAACTCTAACATTTTGCCTTCTCCCACCTACATTTTTTAATCCATCTTACGATCCACTCCAACCAGAACCCTAACACCAGTGCAGTCATGAGCATTTACACGCCATGCCACTCTTGTGGAAACAGTCCCAGTTTCACAGGTTGAGCCAGGGGACATCAGTCCTCCAGCCTGTGGCCACCATAGTTTGCCTGGAAGGGTGTTTCCTATTCAGTCTGTGCAGGAAGAGATATATCTATTTACTGCCATAAAGTGTACAGCCTATTTACAGGAACAATCAAGATTCAATAACCTAACTTCAAAATATGCCAGATGTCACACTCTGTGTTTACAGAGAGAGCAAAGCAATCTGAAGGCATCTTTAATTATTGCTTGCTCTGGAAGTGGGAGTTTTAAAGGGAATGGTGGGTGGAACAGAGGAATAAACTCTTGAGGTTCTGACGGTCAATTAAGAGCAAGTGTTAGTAATGGAAAGATTAAAAAAGCAGTGAATTTACAAAAGCTCAACCCACCCATTGAGTAAGCAGGCAAAACTAAAGAGCTTGGCTGCTCCAAAACAGTGTGGGACCATGCAGTCTGAACCGGATCGGGCAGCTACTAGAAACACCCTGCTGCCTCTGTCCCCAGAGCCAGGGCAGCTTGTCGTTGCTCTATCCTCCAAGCATAGAACATGAGCACATTGCAGCAATTCTGACAAAACTCACTAATTTAACAACCACTGAACAGACAGAGATGAAATAGGGCTCCCCCACCCCACCTTAATTCATTCAAGGAGAAATCTTGGAGCAGCAATGCGGCTGAAACCCTGGACAGGCAGCTGCAAAACTGGCAGCAATGCCTCGAGACCCCCTAGTTAGTTCAAGGGCCAGGGAGTAGGTACTTCTGGGTCTTCTCCCATTCCTGACGTGAACTAGGATTCGTTCTCTTGTAGCGTAATTCAAATATGCACTTAAACGCTTTGTTAAATAGGGATGGACTGCTAAACTAGGTTTAGAATTTATAAAGCACCTTGAACAGAAATACAAGTTATTATAGTGACTCAAAAAAACCATGCCATGTGAAAGAAAATATTTCTTGATGGCAATACAGATTTCCATTGTCTTAGAGTCATCATTAAGATGTGAAAACAGTCTGTGAAACATTTGAGATGGCATGGAAATAATTTAGACAGTGCTTAAAACTCCATTTATGGAAATCTGGTTATAAGACCATGAAATGATAAATATCTACCTATAAAAGCACGTTTACCTTCCAAATTTATGAACAAATTTAATAAAGACAGCTGCATTTAAAACCAGTTTATTGATATTGAAAAAACCTCTTTGGAGGACACAGAATTTGTCTGGGATCTGAACTTACCATTCGTGCTTTACTGAATGATTTAAAAAGAATAGCCTCTTTCAGGGATGAATGCATATCCAAGTATCATCTTACTTAAGCGTGCTCAGCATTTGCCATACAATATTAGTGTGCAATGCAATTCCAGCAAAGAGAACAAATAAAGGTATTTTAACAGTGGAAGACATGGGAGAAAGAAAGAGCGTTCTCACCAGCAGCAGCTGAGCAAAAGAAGGCTCTCATGCTACCAGCGAATGGAGAAGGCTAGCATTAGAGGAGACTGTAAATAAATAGTTCAGCATAAGGGACAATAATTTAACTTAAAATCCACATATAGAACAGAAATGTACATGTTTCATTTTTTTTTCTGCTTTTGTCAAAGGTAAATAGTAACCAGACCTCAAACACAGAGAACATGTAATTCCCAGTACACCTTCATCAGGAGCTCAGAGAACTCATTCCCCTCCTTTTGCTGCAGATGAAAGGATGTCATTTCAGACCATGGAAAGCTGTAAATATGAAGGATTACAAGTTTGCACCATCAGCAAGTCACTGAAAATCTGATGCTTGTAGAGAAAAAGAGAGCACATTAAGGACAATATAATGTGCAAAAAGGCCATTCCATGCTCCTTTCTGCAGGATCAAAATCACCATGAGCAGCAATGTGAGTGACTGCAAGAGAAGAGGAAAGAGGGCAGCGGTAGGGAGGCGCTGGGCAGGCTCACAGCCATCCAGCCACTGCACCAGCCTATTCAGAGCCACGACACAAGAATCCTGCAGAGGTGGCACCTGCCCACAAGGCTCTCACTGGCAAGGAGCAGCAGCTCTTCCTGGAAGAGCTTGTAGGATGATGTCATGCCCTATAGAATAAAAGCAGAAAAATAACAGCCACAGAATTTACGTGGAAAAGTTTGACTCCATACAAACACTTCCTTCTGCATTTCATCTTTCCAGACTCCATTCACATCACAACCTGCTCCTACAAACCAGGTGCAACCAACAAGACAGGCAGAAGTCAGGACAGAATCTGGCCCATCATGCTTTTTCAAATGAGCGTGTCACCACAGCGGTTCCCCCAATACAGCCCTGATGAATCACAAGACCAGCCCGACCCCCCGAGCCCCACCAGGGTGGGAGAGTCCCACAGCTGCCACGTTACAACAGTGACTGCTATTCCAAATAAGGAAACTTGTTGCAAACTACCCTCAAGCTGCCTTGTTCTGGCTGGTTTATGTTAGAGAGACAAGACTAAACAGACCTTCATATTTTCAGAATTAACCACTAAAAATGAAAAATTGGTTGTTTGTTTCCAGAGTGCAGATGAAGGAGAGTCATGCAGCCAGCGGCCTCTTTTAGAATCCACACCACAATGCACTCGGCACACCAGGTTATCTCCTTTTTCTTAAGAGTCTTTGGGACCGATTCAGAGAGGAGCAAACACATGCAAGCCCTGAGTCACTCTTTGGTGCAACCACACCATCACCCTCCAGTTTCTCATGATATGGACCAGACTTAATGTGTGGCCCCACAACAGTTTTTCTGTAGGATCTCCCCACTATTTTTGCCAGTGCTGAAGTAAAATAATTTTTTTTTAAGCTTATCTATTAAATGTCAGATCAGAGGAAGTTTCACTGCTGTGCAGCAAACTTAGACCACATAGAGTGTCATTAATGTAAATAGGAGCAGGTCGCTTCTTTTCTCTCTTGTTATTTAAACTGTTTTAGTTGTCTTTAACTACCAGGACCGCTGTTTAGTGCAGTGAGGCTTGAATTAGGTAGTTTCAGGCTGCACTTGTTGAACAGATGCAGCCTTACTCTACCTGTTGCCTACGCCACGTGGAAGCTGTATGACCACTTTTTGTGCAATGTTGAGCTCAGCCTAATATTACCACCTCTCAGGAGAGCTTATTTACTCAGGTTCAGCCTAGGCAAACTGAATTCACCTCTGCCTGACACATATATGTATGCTCGCATCCCAGCTGGCAATATCTGGGTATCACCTGCTTAACCCTTCCTTCACTTTTCCCCATTTCTGCACAGCAAGAGGCTGTTTACTCAAACCTGATAAACAAGATAAGCCTCAAGGTGGCAGAGAAATGTGGAAAACAAAGACTAATAATTCCTGGGATGTGACATTTATTCAGCAACAGAATTCCAATACAGTGCTTGTAGTTAAAGAGGTAGAGAGAAAGAAGAGAGATTTTAGGTTAGGGAGAGATGGAAGAGAAAGAGGAGAGAGATATTTTCTCTTGTGGTTGCATCAAGAGGGAGGAAGACAGAAGAGAAACAAGGGAAGGTCCTTTGAGTCAACAAGGGCACAAACCTTTGTTCACCAACACTTAGAAGAAACCTGTCCCCAGCATCTCTTGCATGAATCAAGACTAAGTCCCATCAATACCAGGAATACCTTATTGCCCCGTAATTAAGCTACTGAGAAGCCTTGTTATTCTCCAAGCCCAGTGCAGTGGGCTGCCAGCTCCCCACCCCACATGGGAAACACTGGGACTGCAGCAGGCAGAGGACTGCTGTAGCCAGGAAAGGAGGCATCCCAGCTAAGGACCAACTCCACTGTTACTGCTGTGCAGGAAGCACAACCACTACCCTGTGTTCCTGCCAGCTCCCTGGAGATTCCGGCAGAAGTCACCACATCAGTAGAAAGCAATTTAAAATAGTCTGGAGGAGCACCGAGCAGCTGCTGCAGGAGAGGCAGCAAGATAGCTCTGAAAGGACCAAACGCCTTAGCCTCCTTACAAATCCCCAAGTCCAGCAATATTTTCAAAACATACACCAGGACACCTCATTTCTGACAGCATGTATTTGAACTGCACATGTAAATACCTTGTTAGAGAAATAAATGGCCTTTTTGATCACAGCTCACCTCTTCCACATTCCCAAAGCCATGGTACAGACACGCAGCAACGTGGATGGCACAGACAGGACTGTGAGCACAGACGATGCATTAGGAGCGGAAATGCCGATGGGAAAGATGCATTCCCCCCCCACTCCCATCCCCCGGACCCCAGTCGCATGGCCACCTAACACAGAAGGGGTCCAACCGACACAGCAGCATGGACGCAAAAGAATAAACCCATTTTAAACTGAGCTGAGCTCTCCAGGAAGCTCCCCATGCAGCCCCGGCTGTGCACAGCCACATGTTCCCACAAATTCCTCCCCTCTGTAGTCAGCACTTCTAATCTGCTCAGGAACTGAAAAAAATATTGAAAAAACATCAATTTGCTGTTCTAAATGCTTAGCTTCAAGAGAGACAACCATCAATAAAATGCAGGTTTGAAAGGAGACAATAGCAAGTGTGTGAGCAAAGGCAGGGGCTGGAATTATCTGTCTCTGCCAGAAGCTCACTTTCTCCTGTGAATTATGTTTGCATGAGGCGGTATCTAATCTAAATGGAGCAATTTCTGTAGATTAGGGCTTTATTCTATCAGAATTAAATTCTAAAGGTCAGATGCTGCTTTTTGCTCTAAGTCTAGAGCAGCACCTCTGAGGGATGGCATGACTTCCCGTTTACATCTGTATCTCTCACAGCAGAATCTGGTTCAATAAGTATCAGGACCTCAAATCCAAAACAAGGTTACATGTAAAACGTGGTGTGGTGGGGTTTTTTTGCTGCTGCATAACCTCCACAAAATACACCAATAGGTAATTCAAGTAACACTATGCTGACTCAGTCCTCTCAAGTATCAAGTTCTGGGATATCTGAATTCAAGCAAAACTTGATTATGATATAGGTATATGGTCTCTTAAACCATAAAGTGAACGTCAGGCTAATTGCAGACAAGTGTTCTCATATGTTGGTGACTAATAATTGAATTGTGTGTTTGTCAGCTCAGACCGTAGAACTGTATTTCCTTGAAGAGATGCTATCTGCTTCTTCAAGTAGCTTTAGAGTAGCCCTCAGCAGCACACACAGGAACGCCTCCATCTCCAAGCTGTTTCTTTCATTTTACAAGGACAAGTTGTTCTCATTAATTAGGATAACATTCTAATTCACACAGAATACAAGGTGTAAGAAGTTGAGTGCCTACACAGAGATAGGTGAGTGGATATCCATGTGTGTGTACACACACTGCCAAAGTCTGCCCGATCCTGCTGTGACCGCTACTCCTAATTTACTATTACTTTCTTCCCCTCAGTTTTACAAGCCATGGTTTAATTGGAGAATCAGTTTGAGGGAGTTTTAGTTCTGTAACAACCTCTCAAAAAGAAAAACATCTCTGAAACAGTTACACCCAAAAGGCACTAAAATGATCTCTGGAGCTCCCACAGAGCCTTTTATTAGGCAATAAAGTTGTGGCTTCAGGAATAGATTGTTAAAATGAGGATAAATACTCTCACTTACACCGTGAAGGAGTCTAACATCCTCAGTCTTTTGGGGCAGCAAACATCACGTTTGGGGTTTCGTGGTGTCCATCCCAAGGGGCTCCAGCCCAGCCTGGAGGGTGTCAGAGGGGAAAGGCTCAGCTCTAAGTCACAGGCAGGCAAAATGCCCCGGCTGCCCCGGCTGTGTGCAGCAACAGTGACAGCTGGCGGACACCGGGGGAAAGCCCCACTCAACCTCCACCTCCGCTTACGCTGAATCAAAACCTGAGTCTTGGAGAGAGGAGCCACAGAACGTACACTGCATGCGTAAGGTCCTTTGATCAGAAAACACCCAGGACTGAGCCCTCTCACCCTGGTGCTTTCATCACCAGGGCAGTGCATCCTCCCTCTGATGAGATTTTGGGTGGTTACACTCTTATGCAGCACCAGCTGGGCATTTGAAAGAGTTATTAGCACAGCCAGGGCATGATTTACTGCCTTGCAGTTTGCTTGCCACCCCCTCCCACCGCCTGTAGCGTTCATCTGCATTTACACATCTTCTCTCTGTGGGGAAGAAAACAGATTGTTGAAGGCACAAAGTCTGGCTCTTCACAAATTTTAAGTTACTGGCAACGGCCTCATATAGAGGAGAAAGTGAGTGACAAGTCGTGAGGAGGCATGCCCAAGGTCACACTAAGAAACCCACCTACAGGACAGAAGTCCCAAGGTTTGGAAAAACCCACAAGGCAACAAGCACCTTTGGGTAGAGTTGCCCAGAGACCAGCAGGACCACGATACCAGAAGGGGT
Source organism: Buceros rhinoceros silvestris (assembly GCF_000710305.1). NCBI lineage: Eukaryota > Metazoa > Chordata > Aves > Bucerotiformes > Bucerotidae > Buceros > Buceros rhinoceros. Next base: position 4,504 of record NW_010406413.1, on the reverse strand, counting down.
GGCAGCCATTTACCCTGAGATGCAGAAGAGTCTAAAACCTGATTCTTTTTTCTTGAGAGTAAACAGCTTTTTGAAATTGTCCATGATTTTCTCTTTCACCAAGCAGGGAACAGACTGTACTTTTTGCTTCTGATTCACAAATATTAGATATCCTCTTCCCACCATTGGTGACTCATGAAAGTGAATCATTCACCTCCTGATAGTTTTATTTCCCCCATATTTGAAAATTAAAAAAAAAAAAAAATCCCCTCACATTGGCCTCTTGGGAAAAAAAAAATAGGCTTTTCTCCTACAATCAACCCTTGCTTACAACACAGATTAAAAGTTCGTCTCAGACTCCAAACACTTAACTGACTCTGGCTGGTCTACAAAGCCAGCAGAGTGTCAGTGCAGGAGGAATCCTGCCCTGGCTTTAACGGTTTTGCTCTCCCCACTAGAGGCTGCTGAAGCAAAAGCAACATGACAGCTCTGCTCCACCTAGGGTGACCCCGGGCTTCCCAACCACCTGCAAGCAAAGCCAGAGCCCTAGAAATAAAATTAGGAAAATGGTGGAAAAGAAAGATTACTCTGCAGGTTGGTTTTGTCTTTGGGGTTTTCTTTTGACTATGAGAGGCTCTGCAGGGAGTCACAGGTTCACGGGGGCTGCAGCCCAACCAGGCAGTTGGGTGACAGAGGGTGGGGAAAAGGGGGCACTGACACCCTTGTACACATACAGCTGTGAGGGAGAAGGTGGGGGGAAGACAACCGTGGCATCCCTCAGGAGGTTAGGATGTTTTCTGCTGCACAAAGCACTTTCATTGCCCCACTGACACAAAGGGCAGAGAAGGGGGTTCAGGCTGAAAGCAAAGCGAGATGGCTGGGCACAAGCTCAGGGAAAAGAAGAGTAACATTAAACCCTTGTGAAGGTCCCAAGTGGATCAACATCAGAAGACCAGGTCTTTCCTGCTATCTGTTGAGCCTGGGAGCACACAAGAGCATGAGAGAACATGCCACACCAACCACAGCCAAGAAAGCTGGTTTTAACCAGGGTTATGTTAAAGGTGCTTTTCTGCTGCAGATCTCGGAGGTTTTTATCCCATTTACCCAGGACACCCCAACTCCTGACCCCCTCTGGCTGCATACGACCCCTGAGTGCTCAGGGTATACAAGACCTACCGTAGCAGGGACCAGATCAGAATCCGATCAGGATCAGAATAAGGAGGATTGTTCCTAAACTGAATTTATTGCCCAAGAGCTGAATCAGTAAGTTTGATGTTACAAGGCCTGTGGCTTCTACAGCACAATGATATCTCAAAGTTTACCTGCTAATCACTTCAAGACTTTCCTCTTGTTTCATCCTTGCTGTCTCCAGTGAGCACTTTAAATGAGTCTTCCTCATGTTTGCACCCACCGAATACAGAAAAAACACATCTGTTTATTTAGTCTTTACTTGTCAAAGTTACTCACATTCAGCTCTTTCAGTCTTTGCTCCTAAACTCAATCTTTTCCATCTACTTTTTTTTTTTTTTAATTTCTTGTTAGCCTTTCCAGTACCCAGGTCCTCAGAATTGATGCAGGAGACTAAATGTGGTCAATTGCAAAAGAGCATGAAATCATTGTGCTAGAAATAAAGGGTGTGTTGAGGACTTGAGTCCTGTGCCAGCGAGCCGGAACAGTTCCGGGATACTGAACGTGGGAGAGCAGGGTGCCTGTCACTAAACCACCGCATGCAGGCCCTTGTCGAGCCAGCCTTCGTGCCTTCATCCTCCTCTGAGTCACACATCCAGCTGTCCTTAAAGAAAACATCTGTGCAAAGTGAGAAAAGGATCTAGTCTTTTGAGATCCAGCATACCCTCAAGGGATGCTTCTGTTGAACACCTATCATCCTTAGTTAAGATAACAAAGAGTTAAAAAAAAAACCCACAAAGCAATGAATTACCCTGCTTGCAGCAGAGAGGTAAAGAAACCAATTCTTGTACTTAGGAGAATCAGATAGACACCTTGTACCTAAAGACAGCTGTAAAATCACCACCTCTCAGTGTCCTAAGCAAAACAACTCTTCAGGTCACGCATCACACTGAAGAGGAACAGGAGCCAGAACCCCCGACACAAAGCTCCAGCACAATTAGACAGTTCACATTCAAGGACCTCATTTCACTGCTAAGTGAAAAACGCAACACTCTCAGGGCTAATATCAACCGTTGTTATTTCCCAAACATAGATTACACTTGGGTTTTTATTATTCCAACCCTTTCTTAAGTTGCAGATCTTCCCTCCAGTCAAGCATCAGGATGCCAAATATCAACAAGCTTATGTTTACTAATGCTCTTGCACTGTGATAAGTGATGAATGGACAAGCCTTTGAGGAATAACAGAAAGAGACACGTTGCTGTTTCCAGCAACACACATCTCTGATTAGTAACAACTCAGGGGGTGGGGGGAAGTAAATAATCTGTTTCACCACTGAATAACAGCTACCACTTTCTTCAGTATCCTAGATTTAGAAACCGATTTTTAACACCCAGGACAGCACAATTTATTAGCAGGGTTGGTACAGTTGGTACCCAACACTCGGCCAGTTGGCACTCCAGGAAAACTCAAGCGCTAGGTCCAAACTCAGAGGCTGATCCTCATCTCTGCTTACAAACTTGGATGAAATCCCCGATGAAGGGACAATATAGCAGCAGGCATCAGCAGAGAAGCTCCAAGCAACTTTACACACAGGAACTGGCCATCAGAGAGACTTAGTGAGGTTCATCTCATGTTACCACAAACCTCACTGTAGGGCTTTAGGAAAGAGGAAGAACAATGTAATGCTGAAATATCATTAAGTGTGACCAGCTGATTCCCTTTCCATGAGTTTGAATAGTAAGTCTGAGATATGAATGATTTCTGATTTAACAAAGATGTATCAAGTCCGTGATACAGAGTTGGTTACTACCTTTTAGCTTCCTGGCTCCAAAAGAGCTGCCAGAGAGCATTATTTTTAATGTGTTCTCACACAGGGATAGAGTTTCCAAGGAAGCTGCCAAATCCAGCAAAAGTTTGCACTTTCCCTTTCCAACACTTTCTTAGAAAGCTGGAAATAACATTACCTTACCTAAGTGACCATTTTAATTTAGTTTTGCTTTAAAAACAATAACCAAAAAGAAAGAAGAATGAGGCTGAACTTGTGATACAGAGCTAACTACACCTTAACAGACAAGTCATACAGCTCTACAGGGGACCATTTTAAGAAGGGTGCATATTTGACAAGGGACAGCCTGCATGTTCCTTACTGCACCAGGGCACAGGGACTGTAATCCTAGACAGGGCTTCTAGCTTACCGTAAAAGAAATTCCATCAACACCACATACTACTTCAAAATTGAGAGCCTGTTCCCATCCAAGTATACAAGCTAGGCTAGCCTCTATGTTCTATTCTTTGTCCTAAGAAGCATTATTTAAATGAAAAAACAACTGATAATTCATCTGGGCTACAATTAGGAACTACTTGCAGTTAAAAGCAGAGCTCCCAACATCTCCTTGTTGCTCAGATAGACCTTTCCTGAGCTAGCCACACAAGATCATCAGTGTCTAACTGGGGAAAAAGATGTAGGGTACCTTGGCTGTAGCCAGAAGAGTTAAACGCTGAACAAAGGCAGCATTTCCCAGCAGTTGAGGGGAGCCAGGTCTCAGAGCTTCAACACCCCCCTCTGCCACACAACTACTGCCAAGCAGCCTTCTCAACCCTCTGCTTTCAGACTGGCTGGGAAGGGAAAAAGGGTGTGAGTTGGTATTAATATGCAGATTGGAGATGACTCAGCAGCACATTCCAATTAACTCCACCCAAAGCAAAATAATTCCAAGCTTTTAATGCCATAAGGTGTGCTCAGGGAAGTACAGGAAGGCACAGCAACGAACCTGCCATTTCCCACCCGGTCAGATGCAAGCCCTTTCACTCAGCACTTGACGTTTACCCAAGCTGAGCACCTATCTCTGGCTCCTCTCGACCATTAAACAAGAAAAACACACAACACATACTGCTGCCCAGGGCCGCAGGAGTCTCTTAACACTAGCAAATGCTATTAATGTAGTAAAGGAGAAAAAGATTGCCTAGGTTGCTTTTTTCCCTGCCTGTTAGAGAGAAGCAATTCCCACATTAAACAGGGGAAGGAGGCTGCTGTTTTCCGTACAATAGATTAAATGCATCAAGCACGAAGGTTCCGGATGTAGAAACAGGTATTTTAAGGATGCTTAAAACAGACTCAAAGGTGTGTAAGTGTGTGCTGGTCCCTTGCACAGACCTGAATGTCACCCAATGACATCCGCGCAACTGACAAACGGAAGGATGGAACTTCCAGTGCTACCGCATCTTCCTCTTCAGGGTAGGTACTGTCACGGTTTGAGGGGGGCTATTCCCCCGTACCAAAAGGAATGCGACGAAATAGTGTGTGTGTCGGCTATGGAAGCCTGCCAAAGCACACACAGAGACTTTTGATGCTCGTTAGTTGGACTAGGAAGATAATAACACATATGAGCGATAG
>NW_010406412.1:24202-25844 GCF_000710305.1 Buceros rhinoceros silvestris | reverse complement strand
CTGCTGGGCTGCCAGCGCACGTTGCCGGCTCTTGTCCAGCTTTTCATCTACCAGCACATGTTGAACCACATGGTTATGGGGGGCTCCAGACACATGGGATGGACAAGAGCAAAAAGTCACCATCACCCCCAGGAGACTACTCTATCAGGTTTCACATCTGGGTCATAGCAGCGATGAGACCTTCAGTGGAGACAAAAGGGCTCATCAAACAAACAGAGAAGGATATTCAGCCAAACCCACTCACTGCTACAGAGACATAACTATCCTTTCTCCAAAATAAGTTGACTTCAACTACTTTTATCTACAGGATACTTGGACCGTCAGAACTGGAAAGGAAAAGGAGACCATCTCCTCTGGTCGCAAGATAGCACCAGCTCTGGGTAAGTAACTGACACTCCATAAAGAAGAAAGAGAAGTATCTGATGGTGGTTAATTTTCATTATCACCCTCCTTCAGAGAGCCTACTCAGTCTGCTATCCACATAGTGAGATACAGAAATCCATCACTGTTGCACAAACTTTCTCAAATCTTGTGAAGCTTCTGAGAGACTTGTTAAAGATGTGATTGAGGAGACACTTCAGAAACAAATTAAAAAAACCCCATTCTCAGTACACAGTACTTCATGAAACACCTATACGGGAAGTCAAAATACCATTAATCTTTTCAAGTGAAAGGGATGCATGTTCCATATTTATCATCAACCATTTGAAGAGCACAGCATTAGGGACTCAAGTATTTTATTTTATCACCTGATGGCATTTGCATTGAGCAGCAAAGATGGCAAATTATTTTCAAAATTATCAAGACTCCCTCGGTGCCTCAGCACTTACTTCTGAAGAGAAGTAACTAGCTTAGAAACACAGATGTTACCAAGATTAACTTCCACTGCCTGAAAAATTTGTTTGCCTTCTTGACCTGACTTCATCAAGTGTGGGTCCAGCTACCCCAATAGCATGGCCCTCCATACAACCCAATTCCTGACCCACTGGGACAGGGAATTCAGTGGCTCCAAAGGAAACTTGGGCTTGGCTTGGACAGCGTACTCTCTGCTGGGTTTAGTTAGTGGTGGTGAACAGAGTTCAATCCGGTGGGTGGCTGGTCACCAGTGGTGTCCCCCAGGGCTCAGTTCTCTTTAACAGGGGTCTCTTCTCTTTAACCTCTTTATCTACTATCTGGACAGGGGATCGATTGTACCCTCAGCAAATTTGCAGGATACAGTAGGTGAGGATCTATTGGAGGTCAAGAGGCTTTACAGAGTGATTGGGACAGGCTGGATTGACGGGCTGAGGACAACAGTATGAGGTTCAACAAGGCCAAGTGACAGATGTTCCTTACCCACAACATCTCTTCCTCTGACTGCAGCTGGCAGGGACTTACCAGAAAGTAACAAGGGATACACTGGAAAAGCTTTCACAGAAACATACAACCATTTAGGTTGGAAAAGACCTTTCAGACCATCGAATCCAACCCCTCCCCCAGCACTGCCAGGTCCCCCCTGACCCCTGTCCCTCAGCAGCACCTCCACACGGCTGGGAAACCCCTCCAGGGATGGGGACTCCACCACTGCCCTGGGCAGCCTGCGACACGCCTGCACAACCCCAACGGGACAGAAACGGCTCCTCAGGGACAACCTCAACCTCCC
>NW_010406412.1:12319-23995 GCF_000710305.1 Buceros rhinoceros silvestris | reverse complement strand
TGCCCCGGCTCCTTTGCCCTTCCCGGGACCCGCTCCAGCCCCTCAATGTCCTTCTGGCAGTGAGGGGCCAAAACTGAACCCAGGATTGGAGGTGTGGCCTCCCCAGTGCCCCCAGTCCAGGGGACGATCCCTGCCCTGCTCCTGCTGGCCACACCAGTGCTGGTACAAGCCAGGATGCTGTTGGCCTTCTTGGCCACCTGGGCTCTCTGCTGGCTCCTCTTCAGCTGCTCTCATCCAACACCCCCAGGACCTTTTCCATTTGGCACTTTCTGGCAGCTCTTCCCCCAGCCTGGAGTGTTGCAGGGGGTTGTTGGCCACTGGTTACCAGTGCTCATGACAGCTTTAAAGATTTTTTCAAAAAAAAGGGGGAAAAAGGTGAATAGAGATTCACAACGCTTTTATCCCAAGAGGTGAATGCCTGTGGTGGAAGAAGGGAGGTCAGTATCTGCCCTGGCTCCACCCAGCAGGTTCCACAGCCCAAAGAGATCTTGCTGGGTGCCCTTGGGAGAAAGCAGCAGCTCACAAATGCAGAAAGAACCACTTCGTCAGAATAGCACAGAGTTAAACCTGGCACTCAGTTCCACATGCCATTGCCGAGGCCAGAAATACAAACCGCAATGCCAGATCAAGGGAACAGCAGCAGAAGGGCCATTTAGTACTCTCCCTATTTCTTCTGCTGTTTCCCCAAGTATCCATTCACGGGCACTGTCAGAGACGGGCTGTGGTGAAACATCTCGGTGATTCACTACGGCTCTTTATCAAGACTTCCTCAGAGGAAAGGCCGCGAGCTCGACTACGGAGAATGACGGATGCTGCAGCCTTTAGGAAATGAACCTCTCTTTGATTGCTCGCTTAGCTGAGCAATTTGCAATGTGATAGACAGCAATTATACCATCCAGTGCCAATTTGTCTATTCACTTTTCCCCCTCCACGTTTCCTCTCCTTGATTGAATAATCACTAACAATAATCACAAGCAGCTGGGGGAAGGAAGTACATCCATCGGTTTTAATGTCAGCAAGAGTGAGGACTGTTTCCTCCAGCACTCACCACAGCTCTGCATCTTCAAAGTCACTTACGCTTCCCCTATACCAGCGCTAACACCAAGATTGTATTGTTTCTATTAGCTACTCCTATTGCAGTTCATCGTCTGGGAACGACAGAACGCCACAGGGAAACACCCAATTTCAAAAAACAAACGGCTGCTTCATCTGCTGTTCTGTATTTCCACAAATATTTTTACATGTACATTTTAATTCTCCACATGCTGAGAATATTGATGGAAGTGTGAGCTTGTAAGACTGCAGTTCGGTAAGATAGACCAGACCCCAGGAAGGTGAGTGTATGAGAAGGGTGAGGACAGTGAAGGACAAAGCTGTCAGGAAGGTGCAAGCCAGCAAAATGCAGGAACTGCGGTAGCTTTTCAAAGCCTCTGAGCATAGATTGCTACTTCTAGTAGTAATTCACCTTTTGTGCCCACATATATCATGGGCTACAACCCAGAATGTCACATGGAACATCCAGTCACCAAAATACCAAATTCTCAATTTATACCCCTGCATAGCCCTACCTCTGCTTTTATATAACTGTGTACATATGATGTTCTACCATAGTGGTACGTTCTATATTCATGGCGGTATTCTGTTCTACGGTGGTATTCTCTAGTTGTGTGAACCAATTTGTACCAGCTGAGCTTCCCACTCTCTGTGTTCAGAGACACAGAACAGCAGAAAATACAAAAGGAGACTGAAGGCACCAAAAGTGGCCCAAGATTGACTTTCCCATAAATCTGTTAAAGTGGTTTATTCAAGAGAATTAAATCATCTTTCAAACACAGTGACACAGACCAAAAAGAATTACCCTGATTACTGTTGTAGTTATGGCTTACATCAATTGATAGGCTTTCTATTACAACCATAATACGGCCACAGAAACAATAAGCAGAAATTACAGGGTGGAAGGCTGAAAAAGGAAAGGTGAGTCAATGGACACAAGGGATTAACACCAGCATGAAACTAACGCGACTCTGCTTGGATTTCTCCACCTTCCCCCCACCCACTGCCTCACAGGAATAACAAGCATGAAACAAGCTTTATTCTTGTCACAGCCCAGCCTCCCCTGGCATGAAGACACACGGTTCTGCTCCACATTGCCAAACTAAGCATCCACTTTCCAGCAGGTGAGCTTACGGGACATATTCAAGAGGCAGCAGCTGGTCAGTACAACTGACATGGGCTGAACGCAGAGGTCTGATCAGGGACCTCAGGGCTGACAATAAGGAGGACCCAGAAATGAAGCAAGAACCTACACGTCCAGATGGAGCAGGTACAGGCAGATTTCCTCACCTCTAGGTGTATCACTTGGCCAACACAAACAGGGATTATGTAGCTCTGGAGAAGAGACCTCAGTGTCTCGGTCCATCACACAGTTTCAGGTACAACAGACATTTCAAGAACTAGCCAACACACTAACTGAGTTTGCTGGCTTATTGTCACCATTTTACATGCTAACACATTTTACAGTGATTAGTACAGTTAAGGATGTGCATCAACTTACCCAAAAATCAAACACCAAGAACATTTATGGCTTCTAAAGGGAAAGTCAGACACGTCAGTAACATATTTACAGCTTTCAATCCTTGAAGCGCTGAGGCAGATCTGTCTAAGCTTCCCACTATGGCCCAGCCCCTCATTTCTGATATTTCTCAGATGCTCAGGACTTCGGGGAGCATTGAAGATGCTCATGGCCTGGGACTCCAGCTCTCTAACACCTAACGTACATTTGGATTTTCTTTAAGTTTATTTTGAAAAGCACTTAAGTACAATTGCTTGTTGATTTTGAATACCATGCAGACAACACAGGGAATCCCAGCAGCCTCACCCACATCAGACAGGATGATAATAAGAGGCAAAATGATAATAATCTGGGAGGGTTTTGAGAGAGATGCAGGCTACTGACTTGACTTACAAGCATTGGAACCAGTGTTCTTTTCTACTGAAGCCAAACATGAACGTTGCGCTGGCTTCAAAAGGAACAGGCTGAATCCTGCCTTGGACACATTCGCATCATTGATGAATTCCACGCTGGTATTTTAAAGCAAGTAGAAAAACCTCTTTTTCTCAAGGCATGTGATTCACACACATACAGTCAGGGACAGAGGATTCATTTGTGATTGCACATGGCGATTTACATTACCACGGTGAAACGCTTTGCATAGATGAGTCTGAAAAGATGAAAAGTGCCAAAATCTGGAAGGGACAGTGACAGTCCCAACATTTCTGCTTCCAGATAAGTTTGTCTTTATGCACACCATTAAAAACACAGTATTGCTACTGCACCATATCTACAATATATTTAAAAATGTGTCTGAAATCAAGCGAGTAAGAAACAAGAGGCTGCTCTTTCTGCCCATGACTGGGGCCTGTTTCTGGAGGCTTGTTCTGAAGCTAGATGAACTTTCCAAAGACTTCACTGGATTTTGGAAAAGGCCCTAAGCCTAAATACTGACTCCTTAATTCCCAAAACCTCAGCTCACTCCAGAATTTCCCAGGGAATTCAGTTCTTTGGGACTGACAGATTTTGTTCTTTCTGTCTTCATATACTTGTAAAAGCTCCAAACTTCTCTGCCCCCTCAGCTGTATGCAAGATGGGGCGAAAGGACCAATTTAGAACTCCCCATTTTCACCCGCCAAGCTTGTGCTCTCTACGGTTAGAGCCTTGAGGACATGCCACCAGGCCTCAGAACACTCAGAAGGACAGACTCCCTCTCGCTCCACATCTCAGTGTTTTATCCACCTTGGTTTCCCTCACAGGCAAACCAGAGGCTGCTCCTTCCTGCCACAGAAAGCTGAGCACAGGCAGTCTGCCCCGCTAGCTGCATCACCACCAGTGTTTTTGCCTTCAAGGACTGAGCAACAACTCTACTGATTCACTGAACCCCCACAGAGCGGACTGTTCTTAGAGCTGATTTCCTTCTATCTATCTACTACATCTAACCATCCATTCAAGGCCAGGTTGGACGGGGCTCTGAGCAACCTGCTCTAGTGGAAGGTGGCCCAGCGTGTGGCAGGGGGGTTGGAACTAGATGATCTTTAAGGCCCCTTCCAACCCGGGCTCTGAGGAACGTGCTCTAGTGGAAGGTGGCCCAGCGTGTGGCAGGGGGGTTGGAACTAGATGATCTTTAAGGCCCCTTCCAACCCAACCCATCCTGTGATTCTGTGACTCTGTGATCCCAAGTGAACATTCCCTTTAATTTACCATCAGCTGAACCTGCATGGGGGCAACATTTTTCAGGGATAGGGGAGCTACTCCTGACCGTTGCAAGGTGTGAAGCTCCATCTATCACCTCTGTCATGTTACTCCATAGCGCTAAAGGTCCTGGATCACAGTTGTGGCTGCAATCTCCTACACTCTATCGCTCTTCCAGGCGACCATGGTCCTACTCACCAAGGTGCCTCTCCTACCCGAGACTGCAGACGGAGGAGCTGTCACAGCATGGTTCCCTATTTGCAATTCATGAGCTGGCTTTGACAGCTCCGTTGCAATGACATAAAGTATGCTAAAATGTTATAATGGCTCCATCACCATTTAATCCATTCTGTCCAACAGCAAAGCTGGATTTCACAAATCAAAAGCAAGCAGCTAAACAATTTCAACTATATACTTCCTCCCCAAAGTGACGAAGGCACTGGCAGATTCATAAGCCTCCTCTGTTGACCTGACAGCAAAAGAGAAGCAGTCCTAGATATGTTTCTTCAACTGAATTTGCATTGCCAGTGTATGCAGATCTCAGGAACTTCTGAAGAGACTCTCCTAAATAATACGAGGACTTGAGGATTAAACCATAATATTACCATTTTCTCTCTCCCTGTCTCGGATTTCATACCCTCAGCAACAGAGCTGGGATTACAGCTTGAGCTCAGCACGTGGTACCAGACAGCTGACAGCATTTCTTCTTGGACAGGTTGGGGTTTTTATATTGGGGGAGTTCTCTGGGGCTGCAGCCTTTTCCGTGGAAAAGCGCGAGACACTCTGCACACCCTTTACTTGCCGTAACAGCGTGCAGCAAACACACCCAGCTTCCTGCCAGTCACTTCTTATCTCTCAGGTATCCTACTGTTCAAAGAGGGTCAAGATTGGACATTTGGAGCTTTGACTGCAGTGGAGAAGGGAAAACAAAACAGCCTCAAACTCAGACAAATTCTTGAAGCCAAAACAGCATTTTTCTTATGCTCAGGACACAAAACGACAGCAGAAAACAAGGAGGGTCCTTCTTTCTGCAACAGCCCTTCTTTTCACCCATTTAAGCAGGATGGGCAGAAGCTCAGGGTGGTCAGTGCTGGCTCACCCTCCCCGTGGTGACACTGCACAGGCAGTGACCCCTGTGTGGCTAAAGTCTCCCAGGCGGAGAACAGAGCTGCAGGCAGGGTCCATCCTGAGACCCTGCTCCTGCAAGCTGCCACCATGCCATTTCAACTGGGCCCCACAAATGCTGCAGTACAGCAGCAGGAACCAGATTTCCGGCGCCCAGTGCAGGGTAAGGACACCAAAAAAATCCAAAAGCTTCTGCATATGGCATTTCTGACAAATGCCGTCATTTTTCAATCATTTTTTTGAGCAACACCTGAAAAAAGAATCAGAAAACAATCACGTTGCAACATGCAGTTCATCTCGAGCACTATTTGTGTATATATATATATATATTTCTTTAAGTATCTTTTCTGGCTTGCAAATCACTCCTTATATCTAACTATACACCTATGTACACCTTCACAGACATGTCTGGGCCTGCTTCTGCAGTGCCTACACAAATTAATCACCCATCCGCCTGCATGGGAGCTTTTTTCAGACAGATGTGGCAAGACTGGGCCTTTGGTGCACACGTGCCAGTATCCTGCACACACATTGTACAATCATTAAAAAAATAGAGTGGCTATAGGTTTATAACCTATCCAAATCTAAACACAGTAAAACTGCACTTACTACAGTCTAGCCAAGGTGAATTTACATTGCTCATTTATATGAAGCAAACAAAGGAAAGGTCTGTGACCCTGTAATTACAGCTTAATTGCAATTACAGTTTTGCTTATCCTTCTGCCAGTCCAGAAAGTCCAAAAGGATTTCTGCAACTCAAAAGAGGGATTTGCACCATTTCTTTCCAACATATGGGTGCTTCTCAAGTGCTTTCCCATCTCTTTTGAAGTAACTTTTGCAACATATCACACTCCTTTCGGTTGCTCTTGTTCACTTCAAACACTGTAGTAAGGAACAACCCTTTACTACAGAAGCAAAGCAGCAGCAATACTGAAGTCACTACTCGTCCCACGCTCAGGCAGAGTAAGGAGCAAGGGCTCTAGGTACTGGCTTCAGTGTCATTCCTGTTACCATAAAGCTTAACGCACAGCAAGATGGCCAACCCGTGGGGTCACATTGCTCTCTAAATAGCACTTTCATCACAGCACTTCATTGTCAAAGCCCTTTGCACATAAATTTACAAAACACAGCAAAGACAAAGAAACCATTTCATCTACAAGTTCTCTACCTGTGGATACAGTAGCCTGCTGTGCATTTCACAGCTAGCCAATACAAGGTGGTGCTCGCTAACACACGGTGTAACTCTAAGACCAAAAGCACGACAACATGAAAAGAGGTTAAGCACAGGTCCTTCACTTGCCCCTGGCTGGTATTTCCCAAGTGAGCACTGACAGACACCTTTATCAAGCATGTGGGTTGATTTTAAAGTAATCACACCTCTGGAGTCTAGTGCAAAGTGAAGGAAATACACTCTCATGTACCATCCAGGCCATGGCTGGTCAAGAAGGGACTTCTGAAATGGTGACCATTGTGCTTTGCTCCCTTTTTGAGCATTTTACCTGTAGCGTGTGCAACTTTCACAGCTCTCAGTACAGCACAGAGGCTTTTAAAAGAAGCTTTGTGCATTCATGCATTACAAAATCAAAATCCAAGTCCAGGTTTGGATTTAAACACTCTACCCCCTACCAAAAAAAAAAAAAAAAAAAAAAAAAAAAAAAAAAAAAAAAAAAAAAAAAAAAAAAAGGTATCTGTCATATAGAGCTAGCACTTTAACTCCAAATCCTTGATCAAAGATCTTGTAATCTAAGATAGACAAGACAAGGCACTGGACAACAGCCCAAGTGCTTCACACCAAGAACTTACACGAGGAAACTCTGTCCATTTAACTATGCCAGCACAGCTGAAACAGCAAACCTCACCCTCCTGTGTACACAGTCGTACCAGTACGAAGGGGCAGATTTCAGCAGCCTCCTACACCACAGTTCAGCAGCCAAAATAAGCTCCAGCAATAATTTTTCTGCATCAGGATCTTGCCAATTTAACCGTATCAGGTGAAAATTTAAGCTTGGCATAACTGACAGAGTTACAATGGTAACTTTTTAAAGAACACACCATCCGATTTACTATCCTAACAATATTCACAACGTACAAAAATGTCATATTAAGACATCTGACGTCTTGAGGTGCATCATTATAAAATAAGCATCATAATCCAAGCCACAAAGAATCTTCACTGTATTTCAACTTCATTTCCCGCCAGTACTTATCACAGATACCTGAAAGTATTTAACCTGACCTGCACAACAGTGAAACAACATTCAGACCCCTAAAAAGTCTTTCATAAAAATCAAAGAGGATATTTGAGGATATCTGTGATATTTGAAGATATCGGTGATATCTGAACCAAAATATCAATTCAGAAAATATAACTACATGATCTCCTTGCTCTTCAGCCCACTAAAAGCTTGCAGAAGTGCAAAGGAGCATGTTTCTTCAATAAGGACTCAGTCTGAAGCTGAGATGGTCACTGTAGGAGGAGGCACACACATTGCTCATGCGTTAGCTAGACGGAAAGCGTTACAGACAATGAGAAAGAAAACATGATCAGCAGAGGACACCAGACACAAGAAGGAAGAAGGAAAGAAACTCTAAAACAATTGCACAGCATGATCAACAGAGTTACCCATTGCTGTGAATGGGAGTTTAACATTCTTTTCTATCCTGGCTGAGAAAATTCATAAAGTGATCTTTATTCCTATCACACCTATTTGCTATTTTTCACCAATATTTTGTGACATTACGGAACAAAGACCTCAAGTTGTATACATCCCCTTAAAAATTATAATGCCAAAGAGTATTTTCAAAAACCCAAATGCCAGAGAACAGTGCTTTCAATAAAATCTGGCAATGACACAAGGTACTTGATTCAGAAACCTATGTAAAGTCATACAGACTGTGCTAAAATTCTCCACCACTGATTCTCCTCAAAGGTTTGGTGCTTTTCTTCATAGTGAAATCACAACTATTTTAACGTGCTCTGTTTATCCCTAAACCTATTGGAAATGTGCTTCTTATCCGGCTTGCTTTCCAGGGCAGTGTACACCCTAGGAGAGAGGAGTTTTGCTCCTCCTACACTGTCATGGACCCAACTCTGATAGCAGGAAAGATGCTGGTATCCTAGATCCTATGGGATGCAATGCCTTGAGGAAATTTATATCAAACAATTATTGCATAATCTTAGGGTATAATAAAACCTCCAACACAATACGCAGGCATCGAGTTCCTGTTACACTTTTGCATCAGAGGAAGAAGCGTCCACATCAACAGCAGCTGCAGGTCCCCGTATGGACCCGCAGGATCCCCTTGCTGTGCATGTGGAGGAAGTTGAAGATTTCTGAGGGCATAGCGTGAAAACCAGGGCGAGGTTTCACATTGTCATAGTAGTGGTGAGTTATAAAAATCCCTGAGGGGTTCATTGGGAAGGCCCAAAAGCCAAAAAGGTGGACCTCTTCGCAGAGCTCCAGGGCAGCAGTCACCAGGATCAGTCCGGTGCTAATCCGCTTGGCCCGCACCCCTTGGCCGAGCCAGTAGCGTGAGACGTTGATGAGATACTGGGGATGAAAGTAATAAACAGCTTGCTGAGATTCAAAATCATCCAGAACATATTTGACCCGGATCGAGACGTCCGTGTTGCGAGTGTTGTAGAAAGCTGGCAGCAGCACGGAAGCGTTCTCGTAGACCTGGAGCACGTCATAGAAGGGTTTCCTCCACTTCTCCAGCTTATGAAATCTAGAGAGAAGAGGATGAGAGTGATGGTCAGGCCAGCGCGGACTCAGTCTGGATGCAGCAGACAGGAAACCCCCCACGGGATTTTACCGAAACATTTCTGATACAGAGATAATTGAAATGATATTTCAATTAACAAGGGGAATATATTTAGATTTGTAGCTAAAGCTGCATCAGCATGAAGTTTAGGGCAAAGATGCAAGGGATAAAAAGATACATATTGTCCCCCCTTTTGACAATACACTCATTAAACAGTGGACAAACTTCGTAGATATGTCCAATAATCTCTCACTTCTCATTTTGGCGTAAGAGGTATGTAATTTTTCCCAGATTTGGTCAGCTGCATAGTGCGTTATGCAGTACAGAACTGTATAAAAAGGTGGCAAACACCAAAGCAGAGCAAATGCCTAAAATGTTTCACTGTAACATTAAAAAAAATATCCAAAATGCAAACAAATTATTTTAAGTTGCTTGAGAAAATACACACATTCCTGCAGTGAGAAGGCAAAGCAATAATTAGACCCACGGTCCCAAACCTGTCAGCAAGGTGGCATTACGTTGTTAACAATTTTAAAATTAAAATCACCAAGTCAATCCTGGCTACACAGTTTAAGTGGCTTTTTTAAAAACATATGACAATGTGAGCTACTTTATCTAAGCATTTAGGGCGGGATCCAGTGGCTTCCACCCTGAATGGCTCTGAGACATTTGCCTGGGGCTTGTAAGCAGGGCACAAGACTTTTAGGGGAAGGATGGTTCTGATGTTAGGATTTTAACTCGTCAGCTTCCTACTTTCTGTTATCAATGTGTAGGCCTAAGCATTTAACACATTTGTGTAGGTTGTTACTGATTCCATATACTGAATAACTTCAATTCAGAATGAAACGTGTGATTCATAGCGTCCATTTAAAGTTATATTAGGGAGGAAAAACATTCTCTGCAACGGTTAGAACTTAGTGAAAAGTAAATTGGAAAAGCAATAGGAGATGAAAGTACAAAACCCAGAAATGACCTCTCCGTAATTATACTGGGATTGACAGTCACGACATCCGTCTTTACCCCAACATCCGTCAAGTATTTCTCAGATATAGGAGGCAAATTGCATCTGTAAAGGAAAGAAATCAGTGAGAAAGGTAAACAATAGCTTGCACTTTTTTAGGACTACAAAGTCGAATTGATTGAAGCATTTCTTCAATCTAGACCCCGATTGAGAATTAAAAATTGTATGAAACATGTTGATGCCCAAACTGTGCATTAAAGTAACAAGTTCTTAAGGGCTTTTTTTTTTGCCCCGGATCTCCTTTAACATATGTAAGCAATGCTCACTCATTTTGCTTCCTTAACAGCAGTTCAGCTATTTACCTTGGGAGTTTAGACGAGAAACGGGATGAAGCCCCAAAAGCAATCAGCCCATAAAATCAAAGGCTTCCTCAGCAACAGTTGAGCTGTATTCAGTGATTAACTGTAACATCGCCTTTAACAGGCTTTGTTTGCACCCAAGAGAATTTAGGGGAAATGCTTCACAACAGACAAGTCAGTCCAGTCCTAATTAACCCAAAACTATCTGCTTCCCTTCCTTTTCTCTTTACAAGTACCTCCCAGCGCACTCCAAGAGCAGCAATTCCAGGTGAACAGATCCACCAGAGGATGTCAAAGCTATCTGGAGCAAACTCATCAAGATTTGCCAACCCTGACTTTGCTCAGCCTCTACTCACCTTGGCCTTGACCTAGATTCATCATCTCGCAAAATTCAGAGCATGCCTCAAGAGATGCTGACATTACTGAAACACACTCACATACACACAAGCTATCACATGAGCTTCACTCCTAGAGGAAACCCTGCCAAATAAAAAAAAAGCTTCAACATGTGTTATTTAGAGGCAACGTACGTGGTCTTGTATCTTGTTATTCACTCAGTTTAAGCTAGTGTTAGATACTTGCTGACATTCTGAAAACTTTGATCTATAAACCTCAATAAGAGCCATCACTGCTAAGACCCCCGCACCTCAGAAATGCAGCTGTGCCCAATGCCTGAACATTTCTGAAGATCAGGTTGAATAGGAGAAAACTGTGAAGATATTTAGGGTAAGTGATGCTCGGAGTTTTCACAATAATACAGTTCAGTTGTCAACATAATTTCTCAGTCACAGGGAGAGCACGAGAGGGGGAGCAGAAGAATGTAGAAAAAATCCTTCAAGGTCTATCTCAGACTCAGGAGGCTCACATCTACCTTCCAGAGAGTCCCTCTTTATAGGTCAGAGAGTTTGGTTTTTTTTTTTAGCCACCTCATCCTTCTCACAGGCAACATTATTTCCAGCACTTTTCTTTGCTAGGTCATGCAATATCCTTCTTACGTCCTCCAGCACCCTCGGTTTCACCTAGCAATGGGCGCTGTACTCAGTAGATTGTATTTGAAAAAGGTTTTCAAATACTCAGCTTCAGTGTTTTTGAACAGTAAACTCCCACCAGAATTAAGAAAACCTGAATTTGTTGAAAGTGGTAATTCCTCATAAAAAAGACACAACCTGCATCAACTGTGCTCTCATAAGACTCCAAAAACTCCTCTCTGTCAAAAGAGC